>NC_066618.1:20416510-20719047 GCF_025201925.1 Gopherus flavomarginatus
CAGGCTCATTACTTGGAAGATACCTTTTAAAGCCACGTGAATTTCTCTGGTTCCTTTAAGAGTTTTGGTTTTATTCTTATAGTGATGGACCCAAACCAAAACCTCAGATCTGGTTACAAATTCACCACACAATAGGCTGAATTCAAACACTCTAAACTGTGGGAAAGTTCAGATTCAGACAAGGATTTCAAATCTTTTGAGTGTTTGGATCAGAAGTTTTTGTTCTATCCACTATACATATATGAGGACAAATTCTGCTCTCACTCCTGTCAATGAAAATCCAAGGCAATTCTGCTGAAGTTAACAGCTACTCAGGATTTACCTTAGAATTGGCCCTTCGCGGTGTGACCTGTATCTGGAGTTCTTGTTCAGATGAGCCCCTAGTTTTCAGTGCTTCTTTGAGGATACTGAAGGTTCTGAAATCACCCGATGTTCAGATGCTTATCTAAAGTTAGCTTTGAGTTCTCCTTTTTGTTTCTCCCCCTAACTTATCTGATACTTCACTCTCTCCATCCATTCTTCCTCTCAATCCAACCAAAACCTTTTCCTTTCCCTTCCTTGACTCTCCAGCTCCTTTGTCTGATCTCAACTAGGCCATCAGGCATCTATATCACTCAGTGTTCACCAAGTCCTTAGATTTCCTGACTTCCAAGGGTCCCTATCTTAGGTGATAGTCCATCAAGGATTCTCAATTATCTCATTTTCTCGATCACTGTTGAGCTTTGCTTGTGCATCACGTTCAAACATTGTATCTTCTTTAAATTTGAAGTGCACTGTTGCCTCTGACCCCAGTTCAGTTGCCCAAGCATATGCCATGGAGCCATCAGCAGAGGATGTAAAGACAGTTTTCAAGACATCATGAGTGGCAAGTTTGAGCTATTGGGTAGAAAACTTTACTGAGGTAGTTTACATAGATTGTGTGGCTTTTTATGCACATGTTTACATTTAAAATAGTGCTCTCCTTACTCTTATAGCCATTAATGGATTCTTTTCACCTATATGGGATACATGGCTCACTGAAGATATTTTGTAAGTAGTATGTTAAAGCTAGGCCTATCAGAGAGAGAAGGAGAGAAAAGAATTGTGGACTTTTACATCCATTCAGCCAATCAGCTTTTTAGAAAAATATGTTTAATCCGTGACAAAAATACAGTTTGTTACTTTTCCCCACGGATTACTCAGAGCACATGGGCTTTAATCTGATTTGACAGCCCTGTGATATTTTCTGCCATTCTTATTCTTAGCAAAGTGCTCTAAAAATGCATCCATAATTTATTTATGAGGCCTACTTTAACCCTTGAGGAACAAGAATACACACCATTCATTTAATCATGGAACTGTCAGTGTTCGTTCCAGGAAACACTATCAGACAACACTGAGGGTAAATGATGGCTAAATTTTATGCTTTTGCATAAAAGATAAATCTGCAAATGGGAACCTTTTTTTCCCTTCAGAGAGCTTGCCACATCCACGTTAGAAGCCTTTACTATATTTTATCATTATAGCAAACCACACTAGTACCATGAAGATGTCTAGCTGGCAATAATTTTGTGAGGTCCTTTAATTCCTAACAAAGGAAACTCCCAGGTCAGTTTGGTTTTGCCAGTAACATGAACGATTCTTTTCAAGTATGAACATATTGAACTCCATATAGCTCCACTATAACATTAAAAAATGTAGAAAAATTTCTCCGTGTCTGGAGACACATGGACGCACTGTATGTCTGTTTTGGAAATACTAACTTTCCCCGGTACTATGGCTATGTTTACACTTGCACACGTCCCTGAGTACTTGGCCATATGCTGCTAATGCCTGTACCCCGCACATGCACTGAGTGTCCACGTATACTGTGCGGGGCATGGCGGTATGATGTGCACAGGCATTTTACCATGTCAGCACTGCCCCTTTTTGGTACAAACAATAGTGCTCCCATTTCAGGGAGAGTATTGCAGACTCACAGGAGACACTCTGGAATCTGCCTGGCTGACTGCTGCTGGTACATTATGCTGCCTTCACATGTTTGGCAACAGCAGGTCCTGGTCATTTCTTCCTTCTGTCAAACTGCTTTCAAGACATGGATCAAGTCCATGACGATGTGGTTCTGTTCCTGCTGCTCCATGTGGAACAAATGTTCCAATGAACCGGTACTGGATACAGGACAGAATTGGTTCAGAAAAGTTTGAGATGCCAAAGGTAACCTACCAAGAGGGTGAATGAAAATCCACTGGGGTCCCATGGAGTAGATGTGTTGAATGCCTGGATTGCAATGACTGGAACTTCAGGTCCCATAAAACCGGCTTGGTGTGGTGGGACCACGTCTTCTTAGTAACCTGGGATGATAACTTTACAAATGAGGAAGCTGATTTTCATGGAGTTGTGTGAGTAGCTTGCACCAACCCTTCAGCACCAGACCACTTTTTTTTGGAAACCTATACCAGCAGTTGGCTATTGCCCTTTTGGAAGCTGGCAACATCTGACAGCTACCAGTCAGTTGAAAACCAGTGCAGGGATGGGAAGTCAATTGTCGAGGTTATGGTTGCACAGGTTTGCATGTTATCAATGCTGCCATGGGGGGTTGCCATAACTGACATCTCCGAAGTTATAGTGGGATTTCAGAAGATGGAGTTTCCACACTGTGGAGGAGTCAGTGATGGAACACACATCCCAATGCTTTGCCCACCAGAAGGAGCAAATGAATAAGTGAACCAAAAAGTTTCTATTCACTAATTCTCCGAGGCTTCATGGCACACAGGGGTCAGTTCAACTAATGTTGGACACACAGAAAAGGTTTTCGATGCCAAGGTGTTGGGTCTGTAAGAAGAAAGGACTAGTTTCTCCACAACTGATGTGGTTCTGTATGGTGTTTCTGTCTCCACAGTTATTTTGGAAGACCCTGAATACCGGCTCCTAACATGGCCCACGAAGCCATACCCTAACATTGCCAATCTAAGAAAAAGAGAATTCAAATATAGATTGAACTTCTGCCGAATAGTAGTGGAGTCCGCTTTTGGACATCTGAAAACTTGTTGGTGATGCCTGTAGACCTGTCTGGATGTCAATGTAGTCAGTGCAGTTCACATTATTGTGGTTTTCTGTGCCTTGCACAACATATGTGAAGCTAAAGCAAGTCAGTCCAGGACAGATCTGTTTTTCAGTGCCTGTACAGGCAGATGGATCCCACCACATGCACGCTGCTCCTGGTTCCCAGTGGGCAAGGGAAATTCATGATGCCATTTGGTTGCACATTGTGAATCAGTATGGAGCCAGAGGTTGACATGGGACACTATGGTGCTACTGCAAAGGCTCAATTGTGCATCGTCACATGCTTGTGTTGTGACATACCACAGTAGGATTTGATCCCCTGCAGCTGACATTAAAGTACCAACTGAAAGCAGACAAGTGGCTGAGGGGGCCTCAAGGTTAACAGCTTTGGCCACAGTTTTGTACTGTGGAAAGTGTCTATATACTTTAATGCCATTATTGAGCAATGCTTTTGTTATACATTAAAAACTCTGTTTCAGGGTGCTTTATGGATGCCCTTAAGCATTGTTAAAGTAATTTAAAAACAGTTCTGCAAAGTTTTGGAGGGGGCTTCACAATTCCTTCTTCACAATGCTTTCTGACACCACTGCTCACAGAACTTATCAGGTGCTATGCATGAGTACTCCCATGGTTGCGAGTGGTGACTTTTGGTAGGGGTGAGGGAAGAAGGGACCGTAAAAGTGCTGGTCAGTATCAGATATTATCACTGCTCATTTCCTTTTATTTCCTTTGTCTATATTGTCGAATACGTTGTTAAAAAAGCCATAAGGACATTTCTGATAACTTCTGCTTTGCATTCTGGTGCTTTTGACAGCAACAGTTGTTTCGTAGCTTACTTTATTGTCATAAACTCTATTTTTTAAGAACACAAACAGTAGGAAATTCATGGCTGGTTGGAAGGGGCGGGGGGCAAAATTCATTGCTTTTCTTTGGCACAGCACATTTAGAGAACTCACAGTCATGTACTGTGAATCCTGCTGACCCGTCCCAAATGTGTAGGAAATACCAAATTGATTGTACTCAGAATGCAAAGTGCACACACAAGTGAAGTGAACAGTAACTTTTCTTTACAGACATACATTGACTGTAGAGCTAAAACCATTGCAACAGAAATAAATCAACAAAATACCTGCTCAAATTCCCTGAAAAGGTGGGCAAACATTACTGTCTCTGGCTTTTTCCCTCTCCTTTGCCCTGACAAGCGGGGAATGGCTGTGGAATGTTGTTCAGGGGGAGAAATGGGGATGTCTCTTGCATGGAGTTTGGGGCCAAACACAGGCTGAGCTACAGGGGCTGGGTAGGTCTCCTCATTCCCCTTCTGTATGCTCTGGGGGTTTTCCTTGAGAGGGGTTTTGGGTGCCAGTGGGTGATGTGCCTGGTGTCCAGCATGTTCCTCCCCCTTGGCGGAATGGGATGGGTGGATTCACTGCCTCTGCAGCAGCCTGGGCAGCAGCTGGAGGAGGATAAGCAGTGGGAGGAAGAAGAGGAGGAGGTGCTGCCTGTTCCTGGACAGAAGCAGTGGCCATGACAGTGGGCAGGCCCCCAAAATATTCTGCCACCATTGTACCTGTGACTGCACGAGTGTATGGTCCTGTTCCCTCTGAGGATCCATGAACCAGTTCAGCAGTGCCTCATCCAGCCTAAGAGTCCAAACTTCCCTTGCCATAAAGAACTCAGACTGCTCCTAAGTCCTTCTGCCAATGACAATCAGCAAATCTGCCAACGTCCTTCTCCATCAGCCTCTGTTATCTCTGAGGTGCTGTCCCTGCTCTACTGGCGGAACAGTTTCCCAGTCAACTTCAGAATGTCGTGGCAAGTCAGACAAGGTTATCACTATATCTCATTTCTCCTTTGAGGGAAATATCCCCCATATAATGTAATTATGCTTCCAAAGCCCACAATGCTGGTACTTTTAGCATCCCAGAAATGCTACTGTTACAGACTCCTTCCTTCAGACTACTTGTGCAGCCCACGAAGAAGGAGCTGAGGATAAAAATGATGTGATACCTGCAGTGCTGTTCTTAAAATGTTTCAAAAGGGAAGACTTTAAAAACTTTTAAAAATTAAGGGAATTAGGGAGGTGGACTGGACCGGCTCTGAATGTGGAGGAGGCTTGGAATTACTTTATATCAAAGTTGTAGAAGCTATTTGAAGCCGGCATCCCAAACAAGAGAAAAAAATTCTTAGGGAAGGGTTGCAGACCAAACTGGATGAGCAAGCATCTCAAACAGGTTATAAAGAGAAAGCAAAACACCGACAAGAAATAGAAGATGAGATGCTCAGCAAGGAAATCTACCTCTTGGAGGTCCGAAACTGTAGGGATAAAGTGAGAACTGTCAAAAGCCAAGCAGAGTTGGACCTTGCAAAGGAAATTATAACCAGTGGTAAAAGGTTCTGCAGCCATATAAATAAGAAAGCAAGGAAAGAAGAAATGGGACCACTAAACACTGAGGATGGGGCCGGGGGGGGGGGGATTAAGAATAATCTAGGCATAGCCCAACACCTAAATGAATACTCTGCCTCAGTTTTTAATAAGGGAAATGAGCATAGGCACCGACTCCATGGGTGCTCTGGGGCTGGGGCACCCATGGGGAAAAATTAGTGGGTGCTCTGCACACACTGGCAGCCAAGCTCCCCTCCCTGCCCCACCTTACCTCCCTTCCCCTCACCTCCTCCCCTGAGTGTGCCACATCCCCACTCCACCACCTATCTCCCAGCTCTTGCTGCCACAAAACAGCTGTTTCGCTTCATAACAGGCTCCAGGAGGGAGAGGGGAGGAGCGAGAACAAGGCGCACTCAGCGGAGGAGGTAGGGAAGAGGCAGGACCGGGATGAGGACTTTAGGGAAGGGGTTGAAATGGGTGCGGGGCAGGGGCAGGAGGGAGCAAGATAGTGGTGGAGTTGGGGCTGAGCCAGGGGTGGGGGTGCGGGTCGAGCACCCACTGGCACCAGCAGAACTCGGTGCCTATGGAAATGAGGAGCTTAGGGGTGGTGGAGGGGTGGCTAACTGAAATGAGAAAGTGGAAGTAGAAACTACCACATCCAAGATGGAAGTGAAACTCAAATAGCTTAATGGGGCCAAATAGTGGGGGCCGGGGGGAGGCTGGATAATCTCCAGCCAAGAATGTTAGAGGAATGGGCACATGAAATTGCAAGCCCAGTAGCAAGGATTTTTAATGAATCCATAAACTTCGAGTTTGTACCCTATGACTAGAGCACTGCTAATATAGTACCTATTTTTAAGAAAGGGAAAAACGTGATTCAGGAAACTATAGACAAGCTAGTTTGGCCTCAATCGTATGCAACGTCTTGGAACAAATTTTGAAAGAGAAAGTAGTTAAGAACATAGAAGTAAATGGCAACTGGAATTAAATACAACATGGTTTTACAAAAAGGTAAATCATGCCAGGCCAACTGGATCTCTTTGAGAAAATAACTGATTTTTTAAACAAAGGATGTGCAGTAGATCTAATCTGCCTGGATATCAGAAAAGCAATTGATACAACTCCATATGGGAAATTAATAGTTAAATTGGAGAAGATAGGGATTAATATGAAAATTAAAAGTTGGATAAGGAACAGGTTAAAGAGGAGACTTCAACGGGTCATACTGGAATGTGAACCGTCAGGCTGGAGGGAGATTACTAGTGGAATTCCTCGGGGATCGGTTTTGTGACCAATTTTATTTAACATTTTTATTAGTGACCTTGGCACAAAAGTAGGTGTGTGCTAATAAAATGTGTGAAGGACACAAAGGTGGGAGGTATTGCCAACATGGAGGCGGACCAAAACATCATAGAAGATCTGAATGACCTTGAAAACTGTAGTAATAGAGATGGGATTAAATTTAATAGTGCAAAGTGCAAACTCATGGATTCAGGAACTAAAGACTTTCTGCGATTGTCACAGAGTATGGGGGACTCAGGGCCCTGCACCCCCCCACTTCCTACCATTCACCGTGACTCTCAGCCAGCAGTAAAACAGAAGGTTTATTAGATGATAGGAACACAGTCCCAAGCAGGGCTTGTAGGTACAACCAGGACCCCTGAGCCAGGTCCCTCTGTTGGGCAAGGATCTTAGATCCCAGACTTGGGGTTCCCTGCCTCTGCCTAGCCGGCCCAAAACTGAAACCAAAAACCCCTCCAGCAGACTCTCTTCCCCTCCTTCTCTTCCCCTTTCCCTTTGTCCGGTGTTGAATCCCCCCAACCCCCTTCCTGGCTCAGGTTACAGGCTCAGGTACCGTCTCTCACCTAAAGTCATCCCCTGCTCTCCCATCCCCCATGCAGATAGTCCCAGTAAAACTAAACATTCCCAGGCCAATCCACCCCGCTCCCTACTGCATCACAGCAATAAACTGGGGACGTATCAGACGGAAGCAAAAGAGGATAAAGACCTGGGTGTATTGGTTGAGCACAGAATGACTATTAGATGCCAAGGTTATACGGTTGTAAAAAAAGGCTAATAGAATCTTAGGATGCATCAGGCAAGGTATTTCCAGTAGAGAGAGTGAGATCTCATCTGGAATACTGTGTGCAGTTCTGGTCTCCCATGTTTAAGAAAGATGCATTCAAACTGGAACAGCTGTAGGGAACAGCTACTAGGATGGTCAGAGGAATGGAAAATCTACCTTGTGAGAGTAGACTCAAGGAGCTTGGCTTGTTTAGCCTAACCAAATAAAAGGGAGATATGATTGTTCGCTATAAATACATCAGAAGGATAAACATTAGGGAGGGAGAGGAGTTATTTAAGTTAAGCCTCAATGTGGACACAAGAACAAATGGCTATAAACTGGCCATCAACAAGTTTAGCCTTGAAATTAGATGAAGATTTCTAACCATCAGAGGAGTGAAGTTCTGGAACAGCCTTCCAAGGGGAGCAGTAAGGGCAAAAAACTAACTTGTTTCAAGGCTGAGCTTGATACGTTTTTGGCAGGGATGGTACGAAGAGATTGCCTACAATGGCATGTGACCCATCTGCAACTGCTAATTGTAAAAATCCCCAACAGCTGGAAATGGGGCTTTAGATGGGGAGAGCCCTGAGTTACTACAGAGAATTCTTTCCCAGGTGTCTGGCTGCTGGGTCGTCCTGACATGCCCAGGTTCAACTATCATCGTATTTGGGGTTGTGAAGGAATTTTCCCCTGGGTAACATTGGCAGAGACCCTGGGTTGTTGTTTTTTGCCTTCCTCTGCAGCACGGAGGTCACTTGCTGGTTTAAACTAGAGTAAATGGTGGAGTCTCTAAAACCTGAAGTCTTTAAATCATGATTTGAGGACTTCAGTAACTTAGCCAAAGGTTAAAGGTCTATTATAGGAGTGAGTGGGTGAGGTTTGGTGGCCCACAATGTGCAGGACCTCAGACCACATGATCACAGTGATCCCTTCTGGCCTTAAAGTCTATGAGTATTCTATGCTAGGAGACAGCGTTCCTATGGAAGAGGAACAGAGATCCACAGAAAATGTCCACCCACTCCCTAGATTCCCCACCTCACCAAAAGGTCTGGCCCCTGTGCCCAGGAAACAGCACTGAAAGGGACAGGGAAACAGTCACACCACAAGTGTATTTTCTTCCCTGAACTTTTAGATTAACTCTGTAAGCCTGTTGCCCCTCCACAGCTGAGGGACACAACATTGTGTTTGTGCAACCTCCAGAGTGGATGCTCCACCCACCCTCGCTTCTCCTGGCTTCTGCAGAGTGGCTCTGTGCAAGGAGAGGACAGACACCAAGGACAGAGAACGGTAATTAATGTTTGAAATGATCACAGCAAGAAAGGACTGCTCTGACTTTCCTTGGACAACTAAATGATTTCCTTTCCCTTCCTGGACTTAGGACCCTCCCGGCTTTCACACAAGTAACCAAGTACCCCGAACCCTCTTCCATGTGGCTCCCATTGGTGGGAGAAGGAAAGACCTGGGGGTGGAAGAAGGGTGATGTTGGGTCATTGCACAACCATAAGTGTCATAAAACTGTCATTTCCCCACCCAGTGGGTGGAGATTTCATGGGATTTCATTGTTAGTCTCTAAGGTGCCACAAGTACTCCTCGTTCTTTTTGCTGATACAGACTAACACGCCTACCACTCTGAAATAAAGACATTGTTTTACAGCCATGTCTTGCTCAGGGACCATGTCAGGGTTGGGGGCCAGCTTCAGGCATGTATTACCAGAGCAAGAGGGGATATTTCTGGTGAGTGTGGGAGGGTATTGTAACATACCAGCTTTGGGGTCTGGTTCCTGCAGCAGCCTGGGGTCCTCCTCAGGCTCCACTGGGAGGGGTTTCCCCAACCTAGTCTGTTGGGTAGAGGTGCAGAAGCAGATGTTCCTTTTTCTCAGGGTTTCCTGGGGCTTCCTCCAGGACTTCCTCTGAGGTCCCTGCTGCCTCCTGGCCCTGCCCCTCATTAGTGTCCAGTTGTAGGATGAGACATGCAGGCTTGAAAAAGTGGGGGGTTCATGAAACACTTCAGGCTCCATACACACAGGCCTGAAGAGCACCCAGTCCAGCTCATTGTAGCATGGGCATATGCTAGGTCCCCTCCTGGAGTGATTGTTGGAGTCCTTCAGCCTCCAGCACAGGAGTGTCAGGTCCTTCATCCACTCCTGGCACTGGAATGCCCACCTGCTCCAGCCTGCCTGAAATGTCCCAGTTCAGCTGTATATTGTGCAGGATGGGATTCGTTGGTCACACATTGACATTGATCAGCACCGTGGCATGCTCCGCAGACCAGGCAGCAGCTCTTGGAACATGATCCATGCGTGATGTGCTCATGAACAGAGTTCACAGTACAGCTGTTCTGAGGTGCTCTGCACAGGTCACTACCACTGCTGACAATGGTGGGGAGGGGGCCAGGGACCTTTTTACCTTTGGGAAAAGGCCAAGCTGCAAAGGGATCAATGCATTGTGGGAGTGGCCTGGAGGACTGTTGATACCCACGACCTGGTACATGCCACTTGGCCCCATCCACACTGCACTGTAGAACAGGTACAGGGCCATGCCACCATGGAGGCATGCTCATATCTACACCCATGATCCTTGCTAGCTTTGTGCTGTGCAGTCTCCTGCAGGTATGTGCTTCATGGCTTCAGATGTGGTCAAGGGGTGGGGAGTTATGGCAGAACAACACAGGCAACTGTGTACAGTCACAAGTGTAGCGGTAACATATATGTACCTGCTACAGTCATTTTATATCAACTAAAGTCTTTATTTGTATAGTACCGTAGGTAACTGTTGCTGGAACAAGCCGCAGCTCTTAATTCAGCTAAGCCAGTCTCACAATGGATACCAGAAGGAAACATATTTTCTATGTGCAAACTCTGACATCTGTGCAAATCCCATTTATTCTGGGTTTTACCAGAGCACTTTCTGTAGGGCCACAAGGGGACAGCATCCAGCGGATGAGCTCTGCAACCTACATTACCATGGTGTTGTATTCCCTGGTCATGTGTTGGGCAGGAGTTGGCCCACGGACATTCCTATTTACAGTCCTGCTGGCCTATTTCCTATGCACCGCTCTGCCATCCCAAAGTGCCAGCTGGGTGGCATGGAGAGAGCTGCCCCTGGATATATCTCCACAGAGCACAGCAACCCCACATTGTCTGTGCTACCTTTGGAGCCTTCGTTAGTTGTTCCACAGGCTGTAGGATATGACCCTTAATAATTAGAGAGACCCACTTGATCTGGGTCCTAGCAACTGCCTAAACATTTTAAAGGCATGGCTGAAGCACACGGGGGCAAAGTGGTTATACTTGCCTCCTGAGTCAGATGACAGGGAGGCGGTTGGACGCTTTTTGGGTAATGTATCTCTGCAGACACAGTGGAAGTCTCTGACGAGGGTCAGTTAGATTGTGGCTGCTTTCACATGGAGCAGGGTGACTGACCCAGAAGATCTGTGACCAAGTTTCTGCTCAACTCAGAAAATGGCTTCCTGATTCTCTGGCCTCATTCTGCACTGGCACCAGTGTAGGATAAACAGTGCAGCTCCAGGCTTTTCTAATCTATGCTAAGTGACAATAGTCCCTAGGAGATGGTATGCCAGCTGGGGACCATCAGAGGGCAGCAAGCTACAGCCACATCCCTTCAACGTGCCTCTCTATACCCAACACACCGCCTTATGCTGTGGCCAGGTGAGGGGGGTGATGCCAGGTGCAAGATATAGCGGTCCACACCAGCTGAGAGCTTCCTCATGTGAGGCGATTTCTCAGCTGGTTAGATCCAGCCCTTTTGCACAGTCAGAGCAGCGCAAAAGGTCGAGAATGCAACAGTGTTTGGCCCAATGAGTAGAGTGTACATGTGTTCACTTAGTTAACCAACAATTTCTGCTTTTCTTCTCCCATTGTTGATGCTCATTTACTACCTAGCCAGTGACAGAGGAATGTTCTATTTGTTACAGAGTGCTCTTTCTATAGATATGTAAATAGCTAGTTAACACATAAGGTGCCAGCGGATGCCACTCACAAATACATAGCATAGCTCAGGAGTTTTGTTAGACCAATACAAATAAAAATGGCTCCCCCTGGCTGTTCTTAAACCAGTTCTTAACAATACACTGAAAGAAATTCACATCATTGATTGTTCACACCAGGCTTCCATTTTGATTTAAAGAAACCTTTGTTGCCATTTTAAATGAATAGCATATATCATTACACAAAGTGGGAGTTTTTTAACCTTTGAACATTGGAAAAGAAGTAATTATCCTTTAATTTTTGTTTTGTACCTAGATGATCTCTGTGTGTTTGTCTCATGCATTTGGGGGCCTATTTTTCTATATTTAACCTTTCCTCTTGGTATAACTCAGAAATGGTTCTCATAATCACTTAGAAAAGAGAGATTTCCCACAAAGAAATATTCCATTTTATTCTTCATCCCTCGATTCCAATTTCATACCACATTATTGTATTAACCTGAGAACAATTCTTTCACTGTTGTGACCCTTTATAAACATCCATTCCATACCTGGATTTTTTTTTAACTACTGTTAGTTTTTATTGAAACCCTAGGTCTCTTTCATCTTGGATATCTGGTAATACTGCGTAGTTTGTCAGGATACATAGAGCCAAAGAAGTTAAGACAGTTTATTTTTATGATTTTATTCATTTGTGTTAGATTATCATCCCAAACTTTTTATGTAACTTGAACAACAGTCTCTAATTTTCTTTGCACACTATAAGCCATTATCATCGCTGAATCCTATTAAATGTAGGACTACTAGGATAAGTATAATTATGAACTGTAATTAGCTGAATCAGTTTGATGTCTGCATAGATACTTAAACAGGAAAATTTGTTCCCTTCTGCCTCTGCTCTCCCTTGGAACTACAGAGGCCTCCAAGCAGAGCCGAATCAATAAGTCCATTGCACGGGATGAGAGAAGCAAGTTTTGGGGAGCCCATGCCAAAGCTCAGACCTTGGCACATTGCAAAGCTTAGCTCACTAGGTACTCCCTATGTGCTGCTATGCAGAGAGTATTGGAGGCTAGGGGCCTGTGGATCCCCTTCTGTGCAGATCCGCCTACCATTGCCTCCTGCAGAGCACTGCTGCTAGAGCAGCATGGGTTCCTGCAGCTTCAGATTTGCAGTAGCAGCCACAGAAAGTCCCACACGGCTCCATGCCCTGACAGAAGGACCCAGGAATTCCCGATGATAGCCCTGACAGCGTCATAGCCAGGAATTCTCCATCATCATAGCTCTGATGTCAACTTCTTCTATAGCCTTGGGCAAGTCACTTCACCTCCCTGACTCAATTTCTCCCTCTGCTAAATGGGGATAATAATGCAGAGGGGTGTTTTGAGGATTAACTAATTAGCTAATGTTTGCAGCACACTTTGAAGATCAAAAGGTTTAAGTACCGTTGTTATTTTCAAAGTGTTGAAATTAACTTTCCACATCTTGGCACATGAAGGCCCAATGACTTGGCCAATAGCCACAGGGTGTGCACTGGCATGAGAAGATGTGATGATAAGGCAGCAATTCATAAATAGATAGATCAGACTTTTCTCTGCAAACACTCAGGTGCTTGTTGTGACTGAACCCATAGGTAAGACAGCATTTAGCTACCTATGCCTTGTTGTCTCTATGAGAAGGCGGTACTGTAGTTCCAGAAGTGATGGCACACTCGATGGGAGAGGGCTTTGCCTGAGGGTAAATGCTAATGTCTCACCATTGAGCCTTCTGCTGACGTAAAACATAAAATAAATACAGTTTCACAATGTCTGTACAGTGTGTTTACCCTTCACATCAGTTGGTAAGATTTCATAGGTCTCGCTTTATTCCTTCTCTTAGTCCCATCCTAAAATGTCTCACAATCCTATAGGTTATGGGCCACTTTTTTTCTCCCTGCTCCAACCCCTAGGGTGCTGCTTCGGAGGCACAAAGAAGTAAGAAAGCTGTCTGAACTTCTTGACTTGGGATTCCCTCAGTGAGGGGAGTCCCTAGCTGGCTCCCATTCAACCTCCTGCAGCCCCCCAGCACATAAGTGGGTGTATTGAGTGTGCAAGGGGGGTGTCATGAAAGTGCTACTGAGCCCAGGAAATCCCTGGCTGGCAGACAGCACCTTGTGGGCCATAACCAGCCTCCAGGCTGCTCTATATTATGCACAGGCTGGGGACAACACAGAACCAACCCTAGCTCCTTTGTGGCCTCTCTCTCTCTCACTATTGTGCTGCTGCACGCCATGGATCCAGCAGAGAATCTGGCCTCATGAGTCTAGATTAGCCAGTAAAAATCTGTGGGTTAAATGATTACCCAACAAGCAGTACATTGTTCCCCATCTCAGTTACAGAAAGGCTTCGGTTCCTGAATAAGGTGTCAGAAAATCTTTCTTTCTTCTCAGCCAGCCACAACTTTACATTGGTGTCTTTTGCAAAAGCCCCAAAGTGGGTGTAAAAAATTTAGAGCAAGTGACAATGATGAGACATAAAGTGGAAGGAGAAGAAAATATTGATTGGTAATAAAAAGTTATTGTTGAAATGTCGTCTTTCATGATTCATCACTGAAACAAGTTAATCTTAGCATCTTTTCCCATTATTTAATATGGCTAGTTACGGAATGTCAAATCAAAAATTAATTTATATAATTGAAAAGACCGAATTAAATGGCAGCTTTGACATTTTAATTCCAGCAATTATTATTGCTAGAGGAATCATTCGCACCCAAACATAACACCTAGACACACCAAATCACATTTAATGACAATAATTATAAAATACACGGAGCAAGCTTTTGCTTTAGGCAGTGCACGGAGAAGAATTACTGGTAACAGGAGTCATGTGAATAACTCCCTGCCTACTGCTTTGCCAGCACACTTTCAAATGGGTTGTTCATTGGGCCTTTGCAATAACCTTTGCTGAGGGACCACGATGACTTAGAGCCATAAGCTATTTGTTTAGGCAGGTTTTAAAAATAAAGCCGTTTTAGTGCTCAGTGGAGGATAAAGTGTGGGTGAATTCTGAAATCGAAAAAGGTGCCAAGTTCGTCAAAGCGTTATTTAGTGCATAATGTTCTTTATATTAACTGTGCAAAATATATGGTCTAGAAGTTCCCTAAACAAGTTTGAATTACTAGAATCAGTCCTATAAAATTGCAATACTAAAGGAAACACCTGGATTGATAATTTTGCACTCTTTAATGTTTGCTAGCATAAAAAATGAAAGGGTGGCAGACTATAATTAGATTGAATTGCAAACGGATTATATGTTGATATTATGTACTGTAATACAAGTAAACGCTTTACCTTAAATTTTTGTTTTTGCTAACTTGTTATGAATAGGAATATAATGTTGTTGAATCTGTTTATTAGAGCTGTTCTCTGCAATGCAAAGGCTGCAAAAGGGTAATTTTGTCTCATGACTAAAGCCATGAAACAGCTCCTTATTAGATCTGAAGTATCTGTTGAAAGTATTTTTGGTACAAATATTAGGCTAAATCCTACTCACCTTACTCACATATGCAGCACCATTAGTGACAATAGGACTACTCAGATCAGTAACCCTGCAGGATTTTTCTCAGTACTTTTGCTTACATTTTCTCCAAGGAAATCTATTTAATCATAACATTTAAAATAGCATAATGCCACTATATAAAGCCATGGTATGCCCACACCTTGAATATTGCATGCAGTTCTGGTCATCTCATCTCAAAAAAAGATAGATTAGAATTGGAATGAGTACAGAGAATGGTAACAAAAATTATTAGGGATAAGGAACAGCTTCCATATGAGGAGAGATTAAAAAGACTGAGACTGTTTTGCTTAGAAAAGAGACAACTGGACGGGGGGAATATGATAGAGGTTTATAAAATGTATGCTGTGGAGAAAGTGAATAGAGAAGTGTTATTTACCCCGTCACATAACACAGGAATCACGGGTCATCCAATTAAATTAATAGGCAGCAGGTTTAAAATAAACAAAAAGAAGCATTTCTTCACACAACGCACAGTCAACCTGTGGAACTTGTTGTCATGGAATGTTATGAAGGCTAAAAGTATAACGGGGCTCAAGAAAGAAGTAGATAAATTCATGAAAGATATACCCACTAATGGCTATTAGCCATGATGCTCAGGGACTCAACCCCATGCTCTGGACTGTCAGATGCTGGGACTGGACGACAGGGGCTGGATCATTCAAAACTGTTCTATTCTGTTCATTCCCTCTGAAGCAGCTGGCACTGACCACTGTCAGAAGACAGGATACTGGGCTAGATGGACCATTGGTCTGACCCAGTATGGCCAGTCTTATGGTCTCATGTTCTTATTTGTGCCTTCTGATATAAACTAAATGAACGTTTTCATCCATTGGAGAATCTGTAGAATATGACAAATGTAATGTAGTTTGTTACATTCCAGTTAGAGGTCTTTCATTAATATTATTATTTATCATTATATTAACATATTCCAGGACCCCATTCTGCTAGGCACTGAACAAACACAGAACAAAGATGGTCTCTGCTTTATACATATCCTGGGTCTTGATTTACGTCGGTTATCAGTCAGATTACATCATTATACCACTCATAAAGCAGTAGGTCAGATCGAAGTCAATGGGACTGTGCCGATTTACACCAGCTGAGGCTCTGGTTCAGTATGTTTTAAAACTTCTAACATCAGTGCATGTGTAGGACTGTACAATAGGGCCTCTTGGCACTCCTGCTATAGAAACAATAATAATAGTCACTACTAGGAAAAGTTCACTCCTAAAACATAGTACTTGCACCATTCAAACCCCATGCTAAGGGGTTAATTATGATTCAAGTGGTGCACAGCGCCTACTATGAGCCCTCTGCACTTGGGTAAATTTCACTCAGTGGTGAACAGCATAGGAAAGTTATGCAAGAAGTAAGGGCTGGTATGCTGATAGTCTTACTTCCTTTTTGCTCTCAGGTGAGTTGTAAAAAATCATTTTCCTTTCATTATTCTTGTTGTTGTTTTATTTAATAATTCTATTGATTGCAACAGCAGCCACAGGTCATACTAAGGCAGAAGGCCCTGGCAATCCCAGTGTGCTAGACACCATTCAAGCTTACAGAAACGTATGATCTCTGCTGTAAAGAGCTTACAGTCCCAGGGTAACACACAGTCTATGAAGGGCCAGGGAGAGGATGCAGTCAAAGTATGGACAATCTTCCCATACACAGATTCACACAATTTTGGGGAAGAACCAAAGCCCATTCAGGCTGTGCACTGGGTGAGGATTTGACCTCTGAGAATCCATTTTCCATTTCCAAAGCTGGCATTTAGAATAGGTATTTCCATGCCTTTTTAATCATCATTTTATTATCTCAGGAACACATTTAAACTGATGTAGTTATACAGGTATAGCCCAATGTGGACACTTATTCCAGGATAAAAGTAAATATTTTTGGTTTAGTTTATGTCACTCGGTAAGGGGATTAACCTAACCCAAAAAAAGCACTCATACTACAATAATAGCGTTCATAAGAAGGAGATGGGTTACAGTGGGATGCCTATATTGATATAATTGGTAAACATTCCCATATATACACAGCCTTACTTTAAAAAAAAAAAAAAAGCAAGCTAGAGTTACATGTAGTCACAGGACTCCAGCAGCAAGGTCTTTAAGACAAACACCTGATTTTGCAGGACTCATGATAAAAATCTCAAGAGCTGGCAACACTGATACAAGATACAACATGGGAACATGACAACATAAGGAGGGTGGGGGGAAGGAGGATGAGGGTAACAGTGATAAAATCCTGCTGTTACCAAAGGTGACACTATTCATAGCCTGATTGTTCTGAATCATTCAAACTTACACTGTTGCTATTTTATCTTTAGTATGTAAAATATTCCCTAGCAAACCATAATCAGTAGATTGTAAACGCTCAGGGGCAGGGACAATCTTGTTGTTCTGTGCTTGTACAGCACCTTGCACAATGGGATCCTGATCCACAACTAGGGCTCCTATCACAAAACAATTACAATAATAAAAAAATAATAATTGTGTCCCCTTACTCTCCTCCTGTCCCTGCCTTAAAAAGAGACACAGAGCTTGCTGTCCATGAATGAATTAATATTTATTTGTTTGTTTTCCCTTTCCATGTCTATATAAACTGCTCCTAACTGTTACTCTAGCTAGCATTATAATATATATAGCATTGTTCTGCTACAAATTTTATGCTCCATTTTTATATTATCTCCTATTGACAGCAATTTAACTAAAATAATCAATTGGCAAAAAGAAATAGTAATATGCACCGACGATGACTCTTCTGCTCTGGTTTTATTGTGAGTTATGAATGGAAGGCTTTTTTAAAATTCATCAGATTTTAATCTACAGCTGCAATGAAGACCCTGAACATTCTTTTCTCTATGACTTTCCATTTCTAACTCCACCTACCATGTATGAAGATTGGGCCTGATTCTAGACTTCGTCACACCAGTTGTATACCAGTGTAATGTCATTGATTCCAGCAATGTAAAACTGGTGTAAAATAAGGTTATTGATTTTAACACAGAAACCTTGAGGTCCAGGTGAGACCATATGATCAATAAGGATTTGCCCTTATAACCCCATCATAACCTCTTTCTGTCATCTTACACCATCACTCTAGTTAATGAGTATACCCCATGCACCTGCCTATTCCAAACAACCGCTTCTCTCCCTGTTCTGTTGTACAGATTACTTGGCTGAGTTTGTTCATGTGGCCAACATTCCAATCAGCTTTTGCAAAAAGAAATTCTGAAATTTTTGGTAATGTGGCTTGTCATTTCCTAGCCTCTTAATGTAAACGTTACCATCTCAAACAACTTCAACCACTTTCTTTCCTTCAGCATCTCTCAGAGCAGTATGATGGAATATTCTAGGTAAGTTAAGTAGTTAAATTCTTGGTAAATTGTTGATCCCACAAACCAGCTTAGTTGCTATTCTGTATGTCCCAAACAAATCTAATAGGACTAATTTTTATCACATGTTTTTACACCAGTGCATTTTAATTGGCTTCAGCGGGATTACTCATGATTACGATCAAGACCCCAGAGATCTGAATCTGGCCCTAGAAAGGAAACACCTTACACAAAACCAGAAAGCAGTTCCATTTTTTGAAGATCCCCAGACTGTGCCAGTTGTCAGTGGTCTGTTAGAGAAGACTACATGCTGTTACAAAGATGGGTAAACAACAAAAATGTTACATTTGGGGTTAAACAACTACTTGGTTGTTTGTCTGAACCTGACCCAAACTTCCTGGGTCTGCAAAATTGACCAGAAAGCCCATGGCAGCAAGCTCCTTGGAAGTCGTTCCTTCTTTTCATGACAACAAGGCTAAGAGAACACGTCTGCTATATGATACTTCCACCCAGAGCTGAGTTTAGGAGTCATGGAGCTTTAAGCAAAGATTGGATTTGGGGCCCTCCATGCCTGTTTTCTGCCAAAGGCATCCCAGGATTCCTTGCATGGTTTACAAAGGTATTCTCCACACACACGCTTATGCATAGAAGGAGGTGCCTTTCCAGCATGTGTATCTCTTTTACATAGTTTTACTCTTCCCTCTTCCTCTCTTTTCTTTTCTTTTCTCTTCATTTCTTTCTGTTCCTTTTTCTGTGTTCTGTCCCTCCTTTTCTTTCTCTCCTAAATCAGTTCTTTTTTTCTTTCAGTCTTTCCTGTTTACTTGATTCCATGCTGTTTTCTCCACCTCTCTCTCTGCAGGATCACAGCAGTAGCTTTACTAAAGAAAGGGCTGCAGAGGGAAACTGATTTGGGTTCTAATCAGTTACAGTGTGAAGCTCCATCCTTGTGCAAAAGTACTTCGGCTGCAGGGGTTCACTAGACTAGGATTGTAGTAATTTTCCATCTGCACCCCCTCCCTCCTCTATTTTTTGTCTCTGTCTCTTTTCTTCCCTCTCTTCTATCTCTTCTCTCCTTCTTTCAGTCTTTACTCCTTTGTATTTAGATCATGCTGTTTCTTGATGGGAAATACTGAGTTTTCTTCCTGTATCAATCTCTCGGCAGGAAATTGGTTGTAAAGGAGAATGGGTCACACTGTACATTGATTGCATTTATAAATAGTTTATAAAGGGTTAATAAATGATTAGTTGCTGTTTTAATAAATGGTTAATCAATTGTTAGAAATTAGAATCCAACAGGTAACTAGGTTGATTATAACCATGTCATATAACCATCTATAAAGCCATCTATTAACATGATTATAACTATCTATCACACTCTACGTACAGGCTTATAACATCTATTCATTTATTAACCCTCTATTAACTATTAATCAATGTACCTTTAATATAGTATGTGGCTGGAAATGGTCTAGGATTGCAATTTCCCCTGGAAACCACTAACCAGCTCCATGAAAAGTGGGTTTTACTGAAGACAAATTGCTAAACATAGCTCTCTTCTAAGCAAATCCTTTTCCCAGTGGACATGGCTACATAGGATCACTGGCCAGGGGTGATCAGCTTCTGGAGTGCTTGTGCCCTAAAACTGGATCTAATTCTGTTCCCAGCTTGGCTGGAAGTTAAAAGAGAAGAGGCATTTGATAGCTAAACATGAGAAATGTACCTCTATGAAAGTATTGCACTGCAGTGGTAGTTAAGGTTGAATTACAGAGTTCAGATTTAACAGGAACGTTAAGCCTTTATTTTGTGAAAATATAACTTAAATGGCAAAATAAAAGACAGAGAATATAAACTGTGAGCACAATTCGAATTATGATGAAAAATAAATTGATACAGAAAGAATAAAGAGTTCAAAAATTACAGATTTTTACAAGTTTTTGCTGAATTATTTTGTTTTGCTTTGTACCCCTTTTCTAAGAATATTAAAACATTCTGGGGTTTGTCCTTTGTCCACATTGTTGTGCTTGCTGCTGATTCCTAGAATATCAATTAGAAAATGATTGTGTTTGTCTATAGGGTAGAACTATCAGAAAATGGGAGGGGGTGTCTTTAATGGAAAATTTTGACTTCTTGGCAAAAAAACCAAACACTATTGGCCCAAATTTGGAATTTTCTATTTGAAAATGCTGCTGTGGCTTCATGGGAATTATAGTTCAGGTGCTTCATGCCCACATTCTCTGCAATGGGATGAGCTCTTTCATTGGACTACATCTCCCATGATGCACCACAGTCTCCCCTCTCACTGAGCAACTCATGGGAAGAGGAAGGTGGGACTACCCTTGAGTGACTAGATTCAGATATCTCAGAAAGGTCTTGGGGAATATTTATACGGTAGTTCTTCTAAGGGCTTTCTAATGCAAGATTCTGCAAGGTTCCATCTTGTCCCCCTCTTGTTCAATGTTCATACAGGGCTGTTGAGCAGGTTAGTACGAAAGGTCTATTTCTGTGACTCATTCAGTCCTAACAGGACTATTGAATGCATTTCCCAGAGTATGGAAGAGACTGGGGCATGGATAAGATCTAGTTGGCAGAATCTCAATACAGATAAGACTAAATTGGTGTTGATAAATTGAGGGAAGAAGCTGGAAGATATGGGGAGATTATACCTGCCCATTAACTGAGGATGTGCGTTCACCATTTGTTACTTGGGTTTTCATTTTGCATATTGTTAGATATCCACTCGGATATTGGATGCTCAAATAACAGCAGTGCCTAGGAAATTTGTTTTTGTTTTGTCTGGCCCTGTGACTATTTCATTTAGCTGGAAAACGTCATGCCATAATTTTGTCATCCCAAGATTAGACAAATTTACTTTTCTATTATTTTACTTTTAACTATTCCAAAGATATCTAGAGTCTAGGATAAGGGCATTTCTCATTGTATTTGTTACAAATCTAAATAAGTTGAAAAATTAAGTTTATTGGAATTGGTTTGTTCCAGTTAATTATTTCACTGCAATTCCTTATATTAGGCATTCCTTTAAAAGTGAGGAGTTGTGGTTTATCATGTCAGTGGAAAATCCAATACTAGAAGCTGAATCTAGACAAATTCAGACTAGACGTAATATGCATTTTTTCAAGTTTAACTTTTTAATAACTTCAAACTTATTGAAATAACTAACTAGTGATGTGGCTATCTCTTGAAGGCTTTAAATCAAGACTGAATATTTTTCTAAAAGAAATGCTGTAGCTCAACCAGAAATTTTGGGCTTAATTCAGAAATCAGTTTGTGAAAGTCTGTGCCTGTGTTATGCAGGTGATCAGACTAGATGATCACAGAGGTCTCTTATAACCTTAAAATCTATGAATCTATTAATTTACTTTCAATGGTCAGGAATTTTCATTACCAGAACAAAGAGGTCACATAAATTATCAAAATGTTTAATTATTTGTAATTAATCCTTAACACATTCTGACTAATCCGTGAGTGTCAGGGGATGCTGTGAAGGTCAAAAGTATAACTGGGTTAAACAATTTTTTGGTAAGTTCATGCCATCAATGGCTAATAGCCAAGATAGTCAAGGATTTAACCCCATGTTCTGGGTGCCCCTAAACCTCTGACTGCCAGAAGCTGGAACTGGATGACAGAGGATGGATCACTAGAAATTGACCAGTTCTGTTCATTCCATTTGAATCACCTGGCACTGACCACTGTCAAAGGACAGGATACTGGGCTAGATGGACATAGTCTGACCCACTATGGTTGTTTTAATCAGTTCTACAATCTTGTGTATAAGAAATGATGTTTCTAGCTTGTATGGTTGTGAAAATAATTTTCAGCATCCTCGGTGAAGGTAGGCAGAATTAGTGTGAGCCAGAATCCAAAGCCAGGGATCAGAGCCATTGTCAGTATCAGAAATCATGGTCAGCATTAAAGTTCCAGGCCACAATCAGGAGTCAGAATCCGAGTCAAGCTGGGGTCAATATCAGGAGCTGAGAAGCAGGTCATGTCAGCTAGCTAGGGATCCACTTTGTTGCCAGGACACTTCCAGGTATGCCCCCAGGGGTTTAGTTAGGATCAAGGAGTCAATCAGGGATCACTAAGACAACTGTCAGTCAGATCACTTAAAGTGGGACTTCTCGCAACGTGTAGCCTCTCTGGATTGTGGTGTGGGGTTGTTTATAGGCAGCACTAACTGCAAGTGTGCGGCTCTTGGTTGCCTAATAGCCCTGGAGGCCTGGATTCAAGTCTTACTGATCCTTATGATAACCTTGAAAATATGAACTGAGGATAAGTCAACTTATGGTTGTGTTTCCTGAGTTTGTAAACAGCGCTGAAGAGAACATATGTGTACTTTGGTATGGCATAAGGGGCCTTTGGTTAAATGCTATGATGATTGAAACATTTCATTGCAAGATTTTAAGAAGGATCACTTGGGGGAGCAGAGGCAAAAGGGGTATCTTGTCCGGGTCCCCCTGTTTGAGAGGACCCCCAAACGAACTGGCATCACGACCTGGCACGTGGGGCTACAGGTTTGGCCTAGCAGCCCTCATTTGGCCTATTGGCCCCTCCATCATGAAGGAGGGGCCATTGGGCCAAACCTGATTAGCACTGCAAACCTGTGCGCCAGTTTGCAACGCTTGGAACAGAGAACCAGGCCCAGACCCTTAGGACAGGAGCCAAGCTGCTGCTGCTGGACGAGTGCAGTATGGGCTCACTCCGTAATCCCCTTCTTCCCCTCCCAGGCCTCCCCTCAGTAATAATTTTTTTGGAATGGTGGAGTCCCTTAGTTTCAGATTTTGCCAGGGGCCCCCCAAAACCTATCTGCGGCCCAAGTTTTCAGTGCAGTTGAAGATACAATGCAATAAAGCATGGAAACTCGTTACTGTCCTAGGAATTCACCTTTTCAACACTTATATAGAAATGGATCCTCTTTAAGGCCTAAAAGCTTTCGATCTTATTTTTTCAAACAAGCCTTTTCCCTTTTGCTAGAGTAGAGGTAAACCAATTAAAAAGTGAGTTTATGTAATTCTCAAATAGAAAAACTAGAACATTGGCTACTGTGCTTAGAACTCCTATCTGATCTTTATTCTGAATACTGTTTTTTCAAGCATTAAGTATGGCATCATTCCTCACATGTTTTAAACAGCATGCCTGCCTGGCTTTGTGGATACCTGTACTGAACACTATCTGTTGCTAGACAGGTATCAAGAACTTCAAGCTTCAGTGGAAAAGTGGGCAGTGACCATGGAACTAGTGCAAGATACCAAACTCATTCCCTAACAAAGAAAAGAAAGCCTAAGGGAATGTGCACATTGCCAGACAATTGCACTCATTACTCAAACACAAAAAAATAAATAATGTACTTGGTTTTCTGAGAAAGACTGAAGAATATGAAAGTGGGAGTAAGCATGGGATCAGCAAACCATAGACTACGTGAGAGGTGACAACATGAGAAATCAGCACTCAGAATAGTCCTGGAAAAAAACAAAGCATAAACAGCTACAATGAGCATGTGCAATAGAATATAAAAAGGCATTTGAATCAGCCGCACAATTCTCAGGACATCTGCATGGGCTTTCTTGTGTCTTTACTTAACATACTGTACCCGGTGGACTGTAGGTGCTATCTCAGTCATGACCAGAAAAAAAAAGTAGTAGGAAAGAACCACAAAGGGCACTGCACAGGAGTTGAATAGCAGGAAGGGAGTCCAGCATTATAGCACAGCATCAGTTCTCTCAGTGCACTGAAATGCAAATGTGCATTGTTGTTGGTTACAGTGGTAAAATTGAAATTGGAGGAAGCAGATGCTGTAATCTGATGATGATGTTGTTCTTGCTGAGTCTGAAGAATCACTTCAAGAGCTAGTAATGAGAGTAGCTGAAGCTAGTGTTGATTACAGACTACATCAGAATGTAAAAAGATAAAGGTGATGACACTTCTGCAATGGCATATTGCAGCCACAATATAAACTGGAAATAAAGAGGTTGAACAAGGAAAGAAATTCTGTTTCTAAATCCACAATGTAAAGAAATGGACTATCCCAGTTTCCGCTAGAAAGTTGGTATTGGCACGTTCTATGTTCATGTGTATGAAATGTAAAGACTAATAAGGTTCAGAAAAGGACTTGTCATCACAAAACCAAGGCTGATAAATGCCTCGATTCAGTCTGTGCTTATATATAAAATGGGAGGAGAGAGAGAGATACAGTCAGAACCAGGAGATTAGAAAAGCACTGAGACTTTGTAATGTAAAGCTGTAACCAAATGCTATGTGTATCATATTGTAGAGAACTGTGGGATTAAGAAGTCAAAATATTTGTTAACAGAATTGCTCCATAATGGTGCAGGAACAACACAGAGAAGAAAATAACAAAGGAAAAAAGTAAGTTGACAATATTTTAAAATGACTAGGTTTCAGGCACAGAAGGCAACACAACCTGCACATGGATATATAAAAAACTGACCGAGGAGATAAAAGTAGTTGAGAACAGAATAGAATGAATACTAGATCAATTAATAAAATAAACAGACGACCCACTGATTATAATAATGCTGCAGAGATGGCATGCTCATCGCCCAGGCGGAGATAGTAACTAGCGTTGGTACTGAGAGACACCATCTAGCAGTATTAATAGAGTCTGGGAAGAGTCACTTGCTAGGGTACTCAGACCTGGACTGATGGAAGCTGCACCATTAAAAGAGAAACTGAGCAAGGGACTCTGGGGGAATCCAGAAAAAAAGTTAGTCACAAACCTACTGGCTACCAGTGCCTTGAGACCCTGTCATGGCAACCTTATTAGAAGCATTTAGTGCTACAAAAATAGGAAACCCATCTCCTGAAGTCCATAGTCAGCATTTAATCGGGCCTTACTCAAAACTGAATCAGGAGTTCAGTTTAAGGATTTGCCCACTACTAGTTAGTTTCCCTTTCAGTTAACTATTGAGTGCTTGATCTTTATTATTTCGTCACTCGGATTATTTTTCTCAGCTTGAACTATATATTGGTGATATTTTCAGCAGAGGTCCATTCCTTCACAATGGATTAGGTATCAATCATGAAATATTAAGTGTTCGTGTTGTAATATTTCATATTATTGCATATTGGCCAGTAGCCACATCATTTCTAGTTCATAAAGTGCACCATCATCAATCAGACACTAGTGCTGAGGAGGTAAAAGAGCTTTTGGAAAATTAAATGGATCTCTACATTCATGAGACTTCTGATTTCATCTGACTGCTACTCACAAACTCCTACTTAAAACTTAGGAAACTAGTGATACTCAGTAATGAATTAACTCAAGGCTATTGAAAATAGTTTGTTATAAGCTACTACATTTTCTACGTTGTGAACAATCTGAACTCTTGGGAGTTCATTTGACACTGAACATTTCAGGAGGGTAGTGGAAGGAGAACATTCAGAAAGATGATGGATTGGCAACTGTACAGAGTTATTTCCCTTTAAAATGCTGCTGTTGGGTTACACGACTTTTAACACATCATGTCATATGTGTTGTGAATTCAGATAGTACTTAGTATCCGAGCCAAACACTCAGCAGATGTTGAAGAGACCAGGTGGCCACAAGAAATGAGTAATTTTAGATCTCTCCAAATAGTTCAGCAGCCATGATTCTTTAGTTTGTGCATCTCCAAACTAAATCTCTGACAGCAAAGATAGCAACTTTGATTTCCCAATGAGCATCATCAAGGGTATGTAATTGTCTCTGAATAGTTAAGATTTATCCACTTGGGTTTACATCAGAAGGACGGGAGAGCTACTGAGAGGGAGGGTAATAACACCACAAGTACCTCTTAGCTAGCTACTTGTCAGTCAGAATGCAGGCAGAATTGCGAGCCTGTGTCTGCTGCTTAGTGGAGCTGATTTAGTTAATTCTGCCAACTTTCCCATTTAACCCCCTACTTTGATACAACAAATTTACATATTATTTCATTCTGCCCTTACTTTCCCGCACTCCAGGAATGTATCATTCTTAGTGTCAATACTGGTTTGGCAGAGTTCAGGCCAACCAACTACTGTAAGAGTTGAAGACCCATACAGCCTATAGCTATCCGGGTGTTACATCAAGAATTATTACCCATATTTGATGTGTTGCATTGTTTGATGCATGTGAGTGGTAACATTATGTTTATAGTTATCTTGCTATCTTTAAGAACCCCAGTTTATAGACATGTTCCTATCTATTTTCATGAGTTTAAACAATGTTGTTGCAGAATTTACCAAATAAATATGCGTCCCATTGGATAAGAGATTTACCTACTGGCCAGAGGCATATTAACTGATGAGGACCACCAAGTTTATTACCTCATGTAATGTTCTGGGGATGCCCCCACTAGGGTTCTGACTAGAACTTTGTAATAATAAAGGTCAACTCCCAGCTCTGATCAGCTGATGGTGCCAGCCTCCATCACCCACCTGCATCTTTGTGCTTTCTCTGATACTGCCCCTCATGCTTGGGAGGAGCTCGCCATAAACATCTGAAAAAACAACTCATTACTGTCTTTCAAAATCCTCCTTTAAACTTTCCTTTGTCATGAAGCCTACACAAAATATGACAACAGTTAGGTTGCTCGTGTGCTAAGACCACTGTTTATCATGCAATATTGTCTAATTGTTTCCTTGTGCTCCCCTGTCTGTCTGTATCCATCTGTTGTCTCTTGTCTTGTAGTTATATTGTAAGCTCTTTGGGGCAGGGCCTGTTTTTTTGTTCTGTGTTTGTACAGCTCCTAGCACAGTGGGGGGTCCTGGTCCATGCCTAAGGCTCCTAGACACTACTATAATACAGGTAATAGACTCAGAGACTTTAAGGCCAGAAGGGACCATCATGATCAATTCCAGTCTGACCTCCTGCACATTGCAGGCCACAGAACCTCTCTCACCCACTCCTGTAATAGACTCATAACCTCTGGATGAGTTACTGAAGTCCTCAAATCATGATTTAAAGACTTCAAGTTACAGATAATACACAATTTACACCAGTTTAACCCTGCAAGTGACCCATGGCCCATGCTGCAGAGGAAGGCATAAAAACCCCAGGATCTCTGCCAATCTGACCTGGGAGAAAATTCCTTCCCAACCCCAAATATGGCAATCAGTTAGACCCTTGAACATGTGGGCAAGACCCACCAGCCAGACACCTGGGAAATAATTCTCTGCAGTAACTCAGAGCCCTCTCCATCTCCTGTCCCATCACCGGCCACTGGAGATATTTGCTGCTAGCGGTTGCACATCGGCTACCTGCCATTGTAGGCAGTCTCATCACACCATCCCCTTCATAAACTTACGAAGCTCAGTCTTGAAACAAGTTAGGATTTTTTTTGTCCACATTGCTCTCCTTGGAATAATAACAATAATAACCAAAGAAGAAAATGCTCCAGAGAATGCTTCCTAGGTTTAACATTGAAGCCAACGTGTGCTGCGATGGGACTTTGTGAGTTTAGGAAGTGTTGTGTGAATACTCATACAGTACTAGCATGATCAGTAGACCTCAGGGCTGTGTACTTAGCTATCAAGTCTCAGTGTCTTGATTCAAGGAGCTTCCAGTAACCAAGGACACATTACCCCATTCCCTAAAATATTGTCATTGGACTTCCAGGAAATCAATTGTAATGCACCAGGAACTACGTGCATGTGTGGGTTACCAAGATGCTGAGAACAGACTGCCAATCCAGCTCTAAATTTTAGCACAGGCTTAAGTTGTCTATGTTCCTTCCAAACTTTATAGTGAGGGAAGTATCACTTTACTTTTCTTGTGTACTAAAGAGTTCATTTTAGGTAATAGATCCTGCATTCCGGTAGCATAATCCCAGGAAGCAGTAACCGCAGTGATATAGACAAGGTACTATTTTTCTCAGTCATGATTTAGGTCACAGCTTCATCAGATTGGTTATTGCTATAGCAACCACAGCTTTTGCCTTTGTACAGAGCCTTCTAACAGTATTCCACAAGGTAAAAGAAACATTCTGAAACATATGTGATAAACCAAAGCTATTAGGACATAAAGATAATGAAAGTAAAAACAAAAACAATTCACTCTTTCCTTAAAGATTAAAATGAAATCACTCTGCTAAAGAAAAAGGTGGAGTGAATGAAAATAAATATAACCAGTGTTTTGTGGGCTCTGGTAGAATTCAAATCATGGTATGATTATTAAGGCTCAGAATACAAAGGACTCTTTCCTCTGGTACAGAAGGTCACAGATTTAACTCCTGTGAAGAGAAAATCCAAGCATACTTCATTTACTGTGCTACTGCACCAGCATAAGCACCTTTAATTATTTTAGTCTTCCTCTTCCTTACAGACAATGAAAAACCCTCGGCCTTGTCAAGGAAAGGTATATATATTACCTAGCTCCTGTAGAAAGCTTTATTTAACCACTCTTGCCAACAGAATAATTTCCTTTGGAAAAATTGTCCCCAGATTGTCTCCTATTAATGTTTTGTCTCTGCGTCTTTAAATTAACTCACCTCTTTTCTCACTCACCTACTATAGGACTGTTAAAATGATAGTGATCTCATTTATTAAATATGTTAATTTTGAGTTTTAAACTATAGACCCATGTCTATCAGGGAAAAGTTTTCAGTTGCCTTTTAGATGGACTGGCATATGAAATCCAAGAAAGGACATAATAATTGATAATAATAATGAATAACACTTACTTAGCATTTACTTAGTGTAGCACTTTTCAGCTTCGAAGTGCTTTACAAAATATTAAGTAATTAAGTCTTCACATCCCTGTGAAGTAGGTATTACAGTTTCTGTACAGCATGGGGAAGCAAGGGCAAAGGGTTAAGTGACTTGCCCAAGGCTACAAGATGTTCAGTATTATGTAGGGTCAGGCCCTTCCTAAGGCAGGTCCATTACACTGTTTGGATACCACTATCTCCTGAAATTTCAAAGGGCACTAGGGAGATTTAAGCAGTGTGTCCCTCTCTAACCTCTATTGCTTGTAAAATTTAGCACCATGCAAATTTGGTTGTTAAATGCTACCTAAGAATTCCTCCAAGCATTTTAAGCATTTGCTGAAGTCCATCCTCACTCAGCTACATATATGCATCAGTTCCTTTGTAGCGTATAGGACTACTCACTGCTGGAGTCGGGGAGTTAGTGCTGTCCATTGTGCTTTCTGCTACAGACAATCCCAACTCAAAAGCATATTGCATTGAAATAAGTGTCATTAGGATTGGGGCCTAAACGACTCCGTTTGCATAAGAAAATGTCTCTGGACACGCAAATTGAGTTTTTCTACATAAAAATTTAGGACATTTGGATGTACAATGTTGTCGCCTCTAGCTCAGAGCTGTTTTCAAAAATTTGGCCTTTTGAGTTTTGTTTGATCATATTTCATAAAACTTATTTGCTAATAACTCAGTCCTTTTAGCATTTGACTAATATATCACTTTTTCAAGTACAAGATTGACTGTATGTAGCGCTACATAGTAACAGATACCCTAAATACATTTAAGGCACTGAAACTTACCTCCATGCAACTGTTACTTCAAGTTAATTCATCATATATATCGATATCTTTTTTCCAGTACAATGATTCTAACAGCTTCAGCATTGTGTAGAGTTGGGTCCAAAATTGTTTTCCCCAAAGTTATCACAGGCTCCAATTTGCAATATATTCAGAGGCTAGACAGAGTGCTTTTTTTCATATGATTTTGTTCTGTTAACCTGCTTATACAGCTTCCAAGGGTTTATTGCATACCTCTTCTGATTCATACGTATCAATACCATGTTACCATTCACTTAATATGTCTTCTTTCTGAATTCAGCCACCCAGCATTATTACATTTCCCCAGAATCCGCTTTCGTGTTGAAAGAACTGCTTGCAATGCAACTTTCATTAATAGAAAGCAATACAAACACTCCCACCTCTTAAGGCAATGTGGTTGATTACAGTACATAATAAAGATTTCAAAAGCATTCTGCACCAAAGTGAGCATATCTGCAAGCCATTACCAAATTTTCAGTGCCTGTATGTTGTTGGGACCCCATGCAAAAGGATTTCTAAAAGGTGAGACTCAGGACTCTGAATCCTGAAACTAGTGTCTTTGGCAGTATATTTCTTACCTTCAAGCCAGCATACTTCCAAATATGCAGTAACACTCAGGAGAGTGGACTGACAATTTTGACTAATCAAAAAAATTGCATAAGAAGCTTGCCAGGCTGCCCTTAAGGTTCCATCAGAGTTGAAATGAACACATCACCTTCACTCTAATGCCACTTGGTGCATGTCCAGAATTTCAGCTGAAAACAGCCAGTTTCTGATTTTCACACCTGCACACCTTCTCACCTTCTCCTCCCACAGCAACCGCTGCTACAGTACAAAGATCACCACTGAAAAGTCCTCATTTGTCAATAGTTATCACACTTGTGGCATTGTTGTGAAGTGGCACACTTTTTTCACCCTATACTGGTCTACACTGAAAAGTAATATCAGTATAGCTAAGTCGGTCAGGGGTGTGAAAAAAAAACCACACCTCTGACCAATATAGCTATTCCGACAAAACCCCCGGTGTAGATGCCGCTATAGCAATGAAAGAGGGCCTCCGTTGACATGGATATTTCATTCTGTGAGGTGGTGATCCTACCCAGATAGAAAACCCCTTCTTGGGTGCAGGCTATGGGGTTTGCTAACCTAGCCAGGCTGGTCTAGTCTGTCTAGTGCAGACATACACTTAGAAGAGAAATAATGGCAGCACCTCTGACTTCCCCAAGGTTACACGGTACGTTGATGGCAAAGCTGAGGAAAGAATCCAGAGGGCAAATCCTCAGCTGATGTAACTTGTGATCGCTGCATTGACATCAATTTAATGTTCCCCTAGGCCAGAGCTTTGTACTTTACTCAAGTCTTCCATCCATACAACATCTTTCATACAAATATGCAAAGCTTCACAGGGTTAAATAATACTGTTGTTTGTACAAGTGAAGCACTGTATAGATGAGTGGTGTTATGAAATCTAAACAGTTGGCTCAGAAAAGAGAAAATGAGAAATGTTTGGTGCAGTAGAAGACGGTAGTTGCACAAATTATCTTCACAGTGAACTTTAAAAACTGAAATTTCAAGCTACGATGAGTTAAAACTATTCTGGGCTTGTTAAACTATTGTTTGAAACGTAAAAGCTTTTATTAGCTAAACATTCTATTTTAATCCACATGTGTAAAAATATGCATGCCTTCATTGCTTTGTCAAGATTGTGCACATTTTGCTCCTGACTCACAAGTGCACTGATCATAATGGATTTAATTGATATTCATGTGCATGCCATATTTACTTCTGTAGAGTTCCCGTGTAATTGAGCAATAGTTAATGGGCACTTAGGGCTCTATTCACAAGAGATTACAAATGTGTGCCTATTGGGGAGCTTTTCCTGTGGAGTTTCCATGTGTCTGGATAAGTCCATAATCAGCATACTAGTCATCACAAAGAACAGCTGAAATATGTGTCGTCTTTATGGTCTTCAACCAGACTGAAATTTAGTGCTCTTCCCCAATTTGGACGGGGGGGAGGGGCAGTGACTAGTATCAGGGCAGAGAACTGTGAATCTTGGCTGCTCAGCAGAGCTGTGTAAGACTTTCATGGGGTTCCAGCAAAAGTTTCAAAGAATCTTGGCTAGGGTTTGTACCTCTTCAGTAAATCTGTGCTAAATCTTGAGCTATTCCCTTCCTCCCCCTGACATCTACTTTATTCCTGACAGAGGCAATGAAACCTCCTGAATTTTTTCTGTCTTAGAAGGAGGCAGCCTTGTGATCTCTGTAGCTCTTCACCAAACTCTAGTTTCATTGGGGCAAGTGGCTGTTCTCTTCCTGGGCTCTTGCAGGATCAACCAGCTGATTTGCTTTCCTCCATTTCCAGTCATTCCCCTAAATCCACAGGAAAGATCCTCTCTTCAGTAGGACCCAAAAGGCTCCATTGTGTACTGCTGTAGCTCAGGCTCTGGCATACAATATAGCTTACATATAGTATAGTAGATCTCATCATGTGGGAATCCAAAACACTTTACAAATTATATAGAGAGGAATCCCATTATTGCCCCACTGAAAGTCTGTCGCTGCTGGTCTGCAATGCGGAAGCTGGTTAACAGTGCAGAGCAACACTGTTCAGTGGTTTAGGACAGCAAGTCAGGGGGAATACTGCAATCCAGCTCAAATTGTAGGACGAAAATAAAGGAGACAGGATGTAACTCCCTCGGTTGGAATTTGTCAGTCCATACTTTTTGCTGACGCATTTGTGGAAGGCTTGAGATAAAGATGGCGTGATACGGTGTTTGGTCGTTTTAGAGTTATGATATCATGGTGTTAGAGGGGAATGAATTCTGATCAGCTTCTTAACAGTGCTGACTCATTGGCATGTTAAATCCAACTCCTATACTTAGTTATTTTTTGTTTGTTTGTGTTAATTTTCCTCCCAGTTTCATATTTCTGTTGCAAACTAATAGTTAATAACTGGTGTCGAATGGTGCATAATTCTGTGCATGATCATTGTGATTAATAAAGTAAAACTCTTTGAAACCATGTAATGCAGACTATCCTTTCTTCTCTTGTTAATCTATTCTTTAAATTTACTCAAAACTGTGATGTTCAATTGATAGCTATTTCAAGGTGTGTTTTTAATCCGTTTTTTCTGTTGCTGTGTTCAGCTGTTTTTTAGGCTTGACTTTTCTAGCCATCATCTGGGACAAGAACATCTCGCTTGTCAAATTTAAAGAATTAAAAATGAAAGCGTAAAAAGAGAGAAGAAGGGAGTGCAAAGCAAAAGAAGACAAATCCAAAGAAGCTTCATAATATCAATGTAGGGAGTAGCTGTCTAAGAGCCACGTTAGAGTCCAATCAACTGCAAATCCAGAGGGCAAACCTTTAGTAGTTCCCATAGGTCGTATCTCTTACGTTATGTTCAGGCAGCTCAAAAACAGATATCCATTTCATCAATTCCCCGCTGTCCAATCAAATCACAACAGGCCAAGTGACATAGATGTTAAGGAATCTCTCTGCCAGGGCCGGCTCTGGGCACCAGTGCTCCAAGCATGTGCTTGGGGCAGCACTTTCCAAGAGGCAGCACTCCAGCTCTATTTATTTATTTATTTTTGCTGGGGCGCAAAAAGCCAGGAGCTGGCCCTGATTGGAGGTGAGCTGCATCGGTGGAAGGCATGGGGCGGGTCACAGGAAGTAACCCTAGGGGGGGAGAGGAACCGCTCCCCCCGCCCAGCTCACCTCCGCTCCACTGCCGCCTGCTCCTCTAAGCGTGCCACCGGTCTGCTTCTCCCCCTCCCTCCCAGGCTTGCGGTGAAAATCAGCTGTTTTGTGGCAAGCCTGGGAGGGAGGGGGGAGAAGCAGAGTGGCGGCAGCATGCTCAGGGGAGCAGGTGGAGAGGAGGTGAGCTGCAGCAGTGGGGGGCATTGGGAGGGCCACAGCAAATAACCCGGGGGGGCAGAGGAACCACTCCCCCCCAGCTCACCTCCGCCTCCTCCACCAAGCGCGCCACCACTTCACTTCCCCTCACCCCAGGCTTGCCTGGGAGGGAGAAGTAGGAGGGGAAATGCTGTGTGCCCAGGGGAGGAGGCAGGGTCAGGGATTTGGGGAAGGGGTTGGAATGGGAAAATTTTTTTGCTTAGGGTGGCAAAAAACTTGGAACCAGCCCTGCTCTCTGCATTTTGGAATTTATCAATATACAGATAGTCATATGATCAGATATACACAAAATGGATTCCTGTCCTGTAACACTGTTGGGCCAGACTCAGTACTGAACTCTGGGAAAATTCCGTTGAGTCAAATCTTGATGTCCTTACTCCTGGTCGGATCCAAGCTGCTTTTCCATTGCCTCAGCCTGGGGCTGGAGGAAGCTAAGCTGGCCATCAGTGCAACCTACAACAGCTTTTAGGCTGCTCTAGTATACACCAGTAGTAAGAGCTTTGTAGAAACTGCAATGCCCTTTGGCTGGGCCGCCTCCCACCCTCGGCATAAAGGCTCACGTGGACTCTGCAGAGTAGCTGTAAGTGGAACTAAGCATTTGTCCCTCAGTTCTCACTCAAGTCAAACACAAAAGAATAAAAAAATCCTGGCAATAAAGAGTTGTGCCTGTGTGAAAAAGCAGGCGTGGGCATAATGAATGGTCACAAAATCAAATGTCTTTGCCGTGAACTATGGAAAACCCAGCTGGACACAGCAGCTCTGAGAGGACATGGCTGGGACAACAGATATGTGGTCATTTTAATTATATTACAGGACGGGTGCCCCAGCTGAATAAGGAGTTTAGTGTTCTTTAGGGAGGGTCTGATTGTAGGTATAAACTGATTTGCCTTCCACTTTTGGCCTGGTGACAGTAAAGTACCATTCCTTCCCAGGCAGGGACAGATATGATGGATTGAGATAAATTGGGTGGGTAGAAAAAGATTATATCTAATTTTCTGGATGTGAAATCTATGAGACTTGCAAGAAAGTGAGAATTGGTAAGGTCTGTGGCGAGAGTTGAAGGGTGAAGATCTGGGTAGAAATTTAAGATTATTTAGGTCAGTTGTTTCTTGCAGACTGTCCTGGAAGCTCTTATTTGGGCATATGGTTGTAGAGTTGCATCCACTTGCTGGCCACCTTTTCAGTGAAACAATGGTAGTCTGAGGGTTCGGGCCCCTTGATCATTTTCATGTTGGGAAACTATGCAGGTCTAGACCAAAAAGGAGGTGTGGAGAAGAAATACAGCATTTAATACTGGGCCCACTACTCCCACCTTGGATCCTTCACACAACCTTGAGATGCTTGCAGATATAGATCCTGCTCTATATTCATGTTGTTATATACAAGGTCAATACTTAATAAAATTGTTACCGTCCATGGTTTGATTAAGGATGAGGCTATGATATTGCATGCACAAGAATCAGTTTTTCTTCAAGACTGTGTTGATTCACTTGTGCAGAGTTGTTGTTAAGTGGCTGCAACCTTTTCTTTCTCAGTCCCTGAGTAGCATCAATTAGCTGCTTTGAGGGCTCTCTCATACAAATACCACCCAGATCTATTTTTTTGCTCATCTTGACCAACATGCATATGGGGCTGTTTGGAAAATTAGGCTCCAATCCAACTCCCACTGAACTCACTAAACATCTTTCCATTGACTTAAATAGGAGTAAGCTCAGCCCTTAGTGGGTAAAGATGAGTTATGGTGTCTTTGGTAGATTTATACTTCTCTCTCTTCCTACCACATCAGTTCAGTGGCAAGACTTAACCACTGTCTAACAGAGATTCTGGCATGGACTGTGGCTAGCTGATGGAGGCTCAGCCCAGACAAGACTGAGAAAGTGTTTATAGCATGAGGAAAGTAACTGGAAGAAATGGCAGAAATTATAAAAACTGCCCTCAGTTAATGGAGTTTGTCTGCCATTTGCTTCTAAGATTCACAGTCTAGGGGACTTGTTGAATCTCCAGCTACTTATGGATATTCAGGGAGCAGCTCTTGTTAAGCGTGCAACCTTATTATATGCAGATATGACAGCACCACCTATATCTAAGGTTAGAGCTGGCTGAAAAAAATTCAGTTGAACAAGTTTTCCATCTGAAAATCCAGTTTTATCAAAATATAAATGTTTTGAGGGAACTGGAACATTTTAACCAAATTTTCAATGGAAAAAAGTCAAAATGAACCATTTTTGACTTTCTCATCTTGATAATGTTGGAATGTTTCATTTCAATAATAGCAAACCGTTTGTTTTGATAAGGTAAAAATGTTTCATAGTAATGTTAGTGTTGCAAGTAATTTCAGTTTTACTTTTATATTATATTACATTAATATTATATAGATATTTGATACATAATATGCTGTGCTTAGTATCTTATATTATGTTTTGACATTATCAAAACAAAATGTTTCCATGGTTCCAAATCAAATTTTTTTGGCATTATCCTTCTGTAGGATGTTTCCAAATTTTGATTTTTCCTTCCAATATGAATGAAAACCAGGTTCAAATGGTCAGAATTTGCTACAGAATGGAAACTCCATTTTTCAACCAGCTCTAGTGGAGGTTCCCTATCACATTCCATTATAAAATCTTTGTTTGCAGTTGCTTATAGTTATGCCAAACGAACTCTTTGGACTGAAATTTTCCATTCCAGGTGTCTGCTTCTGATGGGCTTTTTGTGCGTGTGTGTGTTTTTTAAAGTTTCAGCTAAAATGGTTCAGACATTTCTGAGACTGAGAGTAGGGAAAATACATTGTTTTGCCCACATTAAAAAAACCATAAGTTTTTACAGAAGCTCGTGTAACTCTTGTAGACTTTGAAACAGGGACTTGACATTTGGCATCAGAGGTCACCAGCGTGTCAGGGATTTGCCTTTTGCTGTCCCAGTGAAAATTTGTCCAAATGTGGCCAAGTTAAAAGATTCTGAAAAATTATGGTTCAGACGTGCTCAGTAGCCAACTGTTGGCAGCTAAATTCTCGGACGATTCCATGTGTGCTGGACAGGTTCCATCTTGGAGCTGAGCAAGACTTTCCTAGCACATGCTTCTTCCAGCTGCTGTGGGGTAACAGTGGCACCGGGCATAGGAACTGAGAGTCCCTCTCGTGGACAGTCTCTCTTGTGCTCTCAGTGCCTGGTGCCCAGGCAGGAAGTAGGGGAAGGAGGAAACCACCTGACTGGAATGCAGAGAGGTGAGAAAAAGAGATAGCAGAGGGAGAGAGGCTTGAAGGAGCAGCACAGAGGGCGCAGAGAAGCAGAGGGAAGGGACAGTGAACTAGGGGTTATGTAGGTGCAGAAGGGGAGATAGGAGCCAAGGCATGGTGGGGGGTGGTGAAGAAAAGCAGCAGCAGGCAGGCAGGCAGGAGCAAGGTGGGTTGAATAGGAGCAAAGGGGGAGGGGGCCAGGAGTCCTGATGTGGGTTGGATAGGGGATGGGACTAGAGCTGGGGAAGGAGCCAGCGGGTGGGAGATGGATATGAGCTGGGATGGAAAGGCAAATAAGCATAGAGATGGATAGGACAGGAGGCAGGTGTGAACAGGAACCAGGGCTGGGAGAGAGGGGACAGAGACCAGCTTGGGGGTCAGGGGCAGAGCAGTCTGTAATTACAAATGCACACTCCCCACTTCCAAAACCTGGAATTGAGCCCACCAATCTTGAGACTCTACATTCCTTTGCTGTCAGCAAATAGACAAAGTGTGTGTCTTATCCCCCTCTGGTGGGTAGTCCACATTGCAGATAACAGCTTCCTACTGCTATCAGTCACTCTGTTAGCTCAAGAGGTAGAAGTCTGTGCTGTGTATCTAAAGGTGTGCATCCTGCTGAGGACACTGGCTGGGGATCAACATAGTTCCACATGGTGGAACCTTTCTCTCATTTTTTAAATTAAATTAGGAAATGACATCTAAAAATTTACATTAAAGGAACATTAGAGTTGCCAAGTCGAGCTCTCAAAAGTTAGGAAATGCCAGTATTAAGGTTTACTGTGTATCATAATACACATGCACAATGGAAAAGAAGGTTACCTCTTTTTCATTTGAATGCATGATTAGACATGCCTTTGCACACTCAGTGTGCTCAGAATAGGGCTATACCTTTGCACCATTCAGAAATAGCAGTCAGTGGAGAATATAGCAGTTCAATTATTAAACAGTGTTTCCCGCTGAGAGCACATTACATTGCATGGGCTTTACAGTACATTGGCTGCCAGTCAATTCCAAGTGAAGTCTGGGGCCTTTGCCCTATAAGTGGATTAGATTTAAGCTTCCTGAGAGACCGCCTCTCTCTGTGCACTATCACAACGGTTATGATTAGCCAAGGGACTCAAGCAATCAGTCTCCCAGTTAAAATGTGAGGCAGATAGAAGGAGGGTGGGCTTGGATCCTTGGCTATGGTATTTTCTTTCTCCCTTTGTTCAGCACAGCTCAGAATTGACCATCAGGACATGCTGGAAATGTTGCTTATTCTCCTAGCTTTTCTTGGGCTTGGGGGTTAGGTGATGGATGGGGGCAGGGAAGGCATTGATGGATTCTGGTTTTGGGGGTAGGAAAGTCTTTTCCTCATATGGTTGATTAAACACATTTTAAATGTTGTGTTTTAAAGGTTTTTGATTTTTTCAGGACATTGAGTAGGTAGAAGTGGAAAAAAAATAACCTGTATATTGCAGAAGTGCCTGAAGGCCACAAGTCGTTTTCCATTGTGCATGAAATTAGTCACACCTATGGCCAATCCACCCTAAAAAAATCATTCACTTCCTTCTTTTTTATTTTTAAAGCAGTAAGTGACTTTCTTGTCAGAATTCATCGTGACCCTCAGTAGTCAGTGTTGGTAACACAACATGTACCTGTACATGTGTACAGAGGTCACCCATGAGTACAACGCTAAGTAGTGGCAAGTCGTAGAGTTTAAGGCCAGAAGGGAACAACCAGCTCCTTTAGCCTGACCTCCTGTACATCACGGGCCACCAAAACCACCCAGTACCTGCACGCTAAGCCCAACAACCAACCAAGTACATGCAATCCACTCATCGTGACCCAGCCGTGAGTGTTAGCATTGCTGGGAGCACCCATGCTCGTATGTGGGCACAATGACAGCAGTACTGATTGTTTCACCTGTGATTCCAGACAAGCCTTTCTTTAAACCAAGCCCATTTCAATTTTCATTCATGAACAGTAAATAATTCTGACTGCTTACAAGAGCTTTTCATCTACAAACATGAATTGACCCTCACAACACCCAGCAAGCTAGATAGGTATTATTCTCATCCTCCCCATTAGTGACCATTAGAAACTGAAGCTGTGATGATCAGTCCGCTAAGGAAAGGTGGTTAAGTCATTAGCCAGAGACTCACAAAATCTGGTTCAAATCCCTGCTCTTGTATTATATTACTTTGTGGGGGTTACCCCTGACCAGCTAAGAGCTCTACTCCCATGTAGGCAGCAGGTTTAAATTAATAGACAGCAGCTTTAAAACAAATAAAAGGAAGTTCTTCTTCACACAGCGCACAGTCAACTTGTGGAACTCCTTGCCTGAGGAGGTTGTGAAGGCTGGGACTATAACAGCGATTAAAAGGGAACTGGATAAATTCATGGTGGTTAAGTCCATAAATGGCTATTAGCCAGGATGGATAAGGAATGGTGTCCCTAGCCTCTGTTTGTCAGAGGATGGAGATGGATGGCAGGAGAGTGATCACTTGATCATTGCCTGTTAGCTTCATTCCCTCTGGGGCACCTGGCATTGGCCACTGTCAGTAGACAGGATACTGGGCTAGATGGACCTTTGGTCTGACCTGGTACGGCCATTCTTATGTAGGCTCCATAGTTTGTAAACTCTTTACATCAGAGAGTGTCTTACACAATGGGACCCTAATATGTGTTGTGGCCTCTTGATGCCAGTATTCATAATTAATAATCACATTAAGAATGGAGAATCAATGTCAAAGATTGGCAGCCTCAGGCAATCAGATCTCAATATGTTAAACCTCCAAAGGTTTTTTATTGCAGAAACACTAAATAAATGTTTTAGCCATTGTTGTAACAACGTATTTATTATTTATTTGTAGTGCAGTAGTGCCCAGTCATGGACCAGCACCCCATTGTGCTAGGAGCAGTACAACTGCAGAGCAAATAGATGAACCCTGCCCCACAGAGCTTACGATCAAAGAAATATATAATTTTGCATGTGCGGAGGTAAAACTTTTATATCAAGTAAACCCACGACAAACGGATCTTATATTTTAGGTAGAAATGGGCACAAACCAAAACTGTACCTGCAAACACCCCCCCAGACTTTGAGAAAGTTTGGAGCTTGATTAGAACTTTGTAACTCATGCCCACTATTTATGATAGAAATGCCAATACACCATTCAGTATAGTGGCTCTGCCTGACACCACTACAATTAAAGAATTCCTCCAGGCACCATTGCAGTGCCAGTGCAGACAAGCAATGCAGGTGTTGCAGCTGCAATGGCACTAATGGATTGCTCAGTGCTAGCCCACAGTGCACGTGTCTGCTAAGAACAACTGTAACAAGACTCTGCAACTTGCCAAAATCTCCTACCCAGACCTGGGTCAGACAGTTCTGATGACACTCAAGGTGGCACTCAACTAATCCCAGTTCTACCCTTCACTTCCACCCTCTTCCTACCTAATTTAAATAGTATTTTTTTAATTACCTAGAGTAGCTTGTAAAGATATTTATTTTAGAGTGTCAGACAACGGTATTAAGGTCAGTTAGGCCCTGATTCAACAATGCACTTAAGCTTCTGCATAACTTTAAGTATATAATTTAATGGGACTACTCCACCATTGAAGTTAATGGCACTACTCAGGTGCTCAAAATTAGACATGTACTTAAGCACCTTGCTGAATCAGAGACTGAAGGAACATGGAATGATAAAAAAAAATGCGTTAAACGCATGAGCAGCGAGGTGTACTTGTGCTTTTGTGGGGAGGTTTGCCATAAATTTGGTGCATGCATGAAGGGAATAAGGAAGACAGTCTAGACTGATGGGCATTTGTGTGCCCAGAACAATGAATACAGTATAAAAAGGATACTATCATGTCCTAATTTTTCCTTAAGAGAGGCCGATGAGATTTTAAATTGGGAGTGTTTGACCTATGTGACTTCAAACCATGTAAATTAGCAAAATATAAAATCAGAGTTTGTGAACTGGGCCAACAGATGATAATAGAATTGTAAGTATATAAGTTGAATCCATTGCATAATTTAATACAAAAGATAGTATCTAAAATATTTCTATTATATCTACTTACCCACCTATGTATAAATGCTCATGTAGGTACTTCATATATTTCTCTATCAATCACAATAGCATCTGACACACTTTCTTTGCGTGTATGTCTTTGTGCAGGTGGCTGTATATATTTACACAGACACACAAAGAGAGAGTGATATAGACATGTAGATATATATGCTGTATTTCATTTTGTTTTCAAACTACTTTTTTAATGTATTTGAACAGTCCCACGAAGTCTTTATAAATAAGATGAGTGGATGGTGTGACAATAACAAACATGAAAATTACTGTTATTTAACCATATTAGTTAAGTGTAATTCCAAAGCCATCATTTTTTTTAATTAAGTTTGAATGTGACTTATACTATAACAAAAGGACTCAGGGAATCTTTAATTTCATATTCCAAACTGGTTAGTCCTATTTGTTTGCTTTGAAGCACTCATTTCAATAAGGTGAAAACTTGTGTTAATCCTCCATTCATCTGTTGCCTGGGTGCGTGTGAAATGAATCATGTGGACAAAATAAACCACTGGTAGCCGCAATATACTATTGTCCTTTAAGCTTCTTCAAGGGGCCTCTTCACAGGTACCAAGAAGCCACTCTAGACACTTCACATATTTTTGAAGATTCTCCCTTTTTTCACATAGCACATTACTCACTCATTGAAGAATAGCAGAAAACAGGCATAAAATGAAGGAAAAGCTGAAGTAGGCCGAACTCGTTTTCTACACATAGAGAGATAATTGGCACTGCAGTAATTTTGGAGAACTGAATTAAATGAATAAATTGTGACATGGGAAAAACTGAAAAGGACAACAGTTTCCTGGCTTGCACATAATTGTTACTTTGGGCAGCATTTTTCTTGGAGACCAATTGATAAAAGAGGACAAAAATGTTTTTCCCATTAATTGCTTTCAAACATTGTCCTGTTAAATGCCCAATTAAAAGGTAGAAGTGTGGTCCTCTTTTTTGCTTCTAATGACCACATATTGGGGGAAGGGGGCAAAATCAATTGCAAAGTCCGAGCATTTTCTTTTATGGATGTGGAATAAAAAGATCAATGGAAAAGGCTCTTAGTTTACCTTAAACTAAAACAGCAGCCTCAAAGCCTGAAGAACAAAGTGTGTGTGTGTGTGTGTGTGTGTGTGTGTGTGTGTGTGTGTGTGTGTGTAGATGCACATACAGTATGTACTGCATATATAATAAAACTATTTTATACCAAAACCTATTTGATAAATTTACTGATATTTTGGTATATTTTATAAATGTGATTATTGTATGTATGCAAAATATACAATGTACACACACCTTATACTAAAACTGTTTCACAATTTAAAAAATCACTGTCACAGAAGAGGCAGTTTATCACAATTTAGGGTTTTTTTTATTTTTCCCCTATTAGACAAATAAAAAAAAGACATTGGAGCCAAAGCCAGTGCTGATGTAGCTCCATTGAATGTTAAATGGAGGTTAATTTGTCCCATTCACATTAATTATACTCCATGTCTGGGATCTTAAAGAGCTGTCACTACCAGTCAATACTATATGCATTAATTACCAATCAGAATGGTGTTTTTAATACTCAAATGAAAATAGTTTGTTCATTGGCAGTGAGACACCTTCCTTTTCTGGATAGAGCAAACACAAATCTAGCATGAACAAATTAGCCTTCTTCTCTATGTGGTTCCATTAAATGTCTTGAATAAAAACTAGGAGAGAGAGAAGCTGGCAGGTAGGTAATGGCAACTCCAGTCCTCAATGAAACTAGTCTTTTATAATATACAAGATGTTGGGAACTCTCTAGAGGGCAGATGTACCTGATCCATGATGTGGTACCCTGTGGCTCCATGTGGACTCTTCTGGAGAGGTTTAGAGAAAAGGCAGGAGTATCTGTGACCCAGGGTTTCACTATTGTTTCTCTCTCTCCTCGTCTAAAGGTAGGTGCGTGTGGAGCAGAGACTACTACCTGAGGATGAAAATAGTTCCGTGACCCCAGTGGTGGGGGCCATAGACAGAGAGCGGTGGCTGTGGAGTAGCTCTTCTGCTCTTCCCCATCTCCCAGCAGAGTCCTCCTGAACCAAATGTTACTGTGTGTTCACAAAAATATTTGGGCATAAGCTTCCATGGGTTAAAACCCACTTCATCAGATGCATGGAGTGAAAAATTTTCCATTCCATGCATCTGATGAAGTGGGTTTTAGCTCATGAAAGCCTATGCCCAAATAAATTTGTTAGTCTCTACGGTGCCACAAGGATTCCTTGTTTTTGCTGATACAGACTAACACGGCTGCCACTCTGAAACCTACATGTTCGCAGCATACACACAGATAAAAATACAAATACTCTTGCTGGAAGGTTGCAACATAACACTACTTTATTTCTTAGAATTCAGAGTAATAAAACACAAGCGCCCCAAAACAGTGAGACACAAAGCAGGCTGCTTCCTAGAACAGAGAGGAAAAACTCACCCCACTTTACTATCGGCTAGCTGTTGTCAGACTGACTGCTGCAAGGCCCAATTCTCACACACAGGAAAAAAAAACAGACCAAAGTGTCCTTAAAAATGTTTATTGTACTCGCTAGGATTAAAAATAGTTCTGTGAACTATACCCCACACAGTGACTTTAAACGATTAGTTGAGTTTTGCAGAAAAGTTCCCTTTTGCTTTAAGACACTAGTCATTTAAATTCAGCAGCATAATGATTTTGCCCGATGAAGAGTTTCATGTTTTAACTTCAAAACTCACACACAAAGCACCTGTACAAGAGTAGAAATGAATATCGTATTCAAACGCCAAAACAAAAGTAGGTCTGAAGAAATTTGGTCTAACAGTTTTTAAAATTCATATGCAACTTTAAAGTCCACATTGCTGTACAGTGTCTCTTGTCTGGAATGTACAATGAGAACAGTATCAAAACTTATTGCATCAGCAATTATATTTTATACATAATGTCTTCCTCTCTTTAGAAAAATTAATTAGTTATGCAAGCAAAGTAAAAAACTATTCTAAGAACGTTCTTTGTGGGATCATGTCTTGCTTGAGTCTGTAGAAAAAATTAACGGGCCGCTGTCTAGATGTGGGATGAAATCCTGCCCCATTGATGGTGCTGTTGATACTAGTCAGTAGTTTCAAAGGTTAATTAACGTCACTGTTAAAAATTTGTGTCTTATTTGTAGTCTGAAATTGTGTAAATTCAGCTCCCAGTCGATCTTGTTATGCCTTTTTCTGCTAAAGACCCCTCTGCTATCAGAAATCTCTTCCTGATGTAAGTACTTGTAGACCACAATCAAGTCACCTCTTAAACTTCTCTTTGATATACTAAATATATGGAGCTTCTTAAGCCTCTCATTATAAGGCATGTTTTCCAGACCTTGAGTCACTCTTACAGCTCTTTTCTGAAACTTTTCCAATTTTTCCTTTTGAAAGTATGAACACCAGTACTGGACACAGTATTTCAATAATGGTCTCACTAATGCCATAGTTTATAACTTTACACAATATTATCTTTCTTCCAAGGACTGCATTCACCCTTTTAGCTACAGCATCACATTGGAAGCGCATGTTCAATTGATTGTCTACCATCACCCCCAAGTCCTTTTCAGCATCACTGCATTCCAGGATACTGTCTGCCATCTTGTAAGTGTGACCTACCTTCCTTGTTCCTAGATCTGCGGACCTCAATTGAATTCACAGTGAAGTACCTCATCTGATGTAAATTGGCATAACACTATTGCCTTCAATGGGGCTAAATTCAGCAAAGTGTTTTTGATGTCAATGGAGCCATGTTGATTTATTCTTCAGTGAGAAAATTAGCTTCACAGGCCATTTGTACTGTCCATCCCTGGCAGTTGCTGATTGTACTGAAAGTCCATGTACATTTTCTTTTAAAAATTGCAATAATGATACAAAATTTAAAATCTTTAATTTCCAAAACAATGACCAGTCCCTCTGCTTTTCAGGCAGTGTTTCCCGCTCCACGTGAACTCCTTTAGAAGGTTGTTCTGGAAAAGATGAGTGCAGAGCTCTGTTAAATGTCCTGAAAGTCCAGCCTCAACTTATCATTTAAGTCTTCAGTGTCATCAGATCCATTATACATTAACGATTCATCAGTATAGGACTGAACATGACTCAATTTACATGTACACTGTATATCAATAATAATCACGGTGGATACTAAAAATATTGCATGTCCTTACCATTATCTCACTGGATATTATAGCTTCTCTGGGAATATAAAACAGATAATTTGTGTCCTCCAAGCAATTTATACAATAGGATTTTTTAATGTCCCGGCTACTTTAAAAGAGAATTAGTGAAGGCAGTATGTTATCATCACTCACCAGCCATCAGAAGTTATGTTAAAATTGATTAACGTATTACTTATCTTAAGTACTGTTGACCTATTTTCTTTCATACCTGTCACACATATATCTAAGATTAAATATACAGTAGGCACTATGCAAGGGAACAGAATGAAAATTTGGACCTTGGAACAAAAGGTAGTAGGTAGCTTCTAAAATAGTAATAGCATCCTCAATATTTAGGAGATAAGAACATGAGGTAATTTTAACCTAAAATGGGGCAATCATCTTGGATAATGGAAGTTCTCTTTCTCCAACTCCTATTTTGATTTCTCTCCTTGTATCTCTTTTCTTCTCCTTACTTCATTCTGCTCGTTTTTATTTCAATTGCTCCAGTGTTTTACTCTCTCACTCACACACACATACACCCTCCATTCCACTCCTCCTCCACCATCTCTTCCTTTTTTCCTGGGTATGCGAGGAAGCCTTGTTTTCCAATGGACAAGGTTTCTGGAAACGCCAATTTGGTAGGAAGGAAAAATGCTCTCGAACAGGGCTCAGTACCACAAAGGGCAATCCTAACCAGAAAATTACAGAGCTAACTTTGTGCTGCATTCAAGATTTATAGAAAGATCTATAGAAATTCTCTCACAGTTGGGGGCTGTTGCCCCTTTCCTGGCCGCCATAGATAGGGGCTCAGATAACATGCAGATATGTGTGTCATTAATGGCTCAGATCACATGCGGATAAGTGTGTTATTAATAGCTATGGTCAGGATTTTCAGAACGGACTGGTGTTGATGAGTGACTTGGTGTTTCGCTCTTCATCTTGAGATACCTTCTCAGAAAATGCGAGGCATCCACCCTCTCTTTTATGTATCTCAAGTTGGACACCCAAAAATGGAGGCATCCAGAAGCACTAGTTAGTTTTGAAAATGTTGGCTTAACAATAAAAGACATTGCTTCTCAGGATTCTATGACAGGACATCTCTTATATTTCTAGCGTGAACAGAGGAGATACGTAGGTAGATGCAGAGGGAGCTAACAGATACACAGCTATCTGCTGTGGTAGCTGTCTGCAAAACTGAAACTAACATGAAAGTAAGGCTTTGCATTGAGAAGTGGTGGAGAGCCCAGGGCCCTTTGAATATTTAAAGGGACAGGACATCACATTCCTCCATCCTACTTTAAACTTTCCAAACATGTAGATATATATTATTTACATGGCTAACATGAAACAATACATAACTTAACTAAAAGTTGCAGGTGGACTATTGCAGACTCTTAAATTGCAAGAGAATTGCCCCAGAATAGCAAATCACTGACTAAATAACTTCCAAGTTCAGGCACACAACTGATTTTCATGCTGTCTTGGGATAACATGGTGATGGTGGTGTGGCTAAAATAACCTTCATGAAAATATTCCAAAACATGAGATTGAAGTGATTTCAGAATGATCACTCACATTCCCTCTTATATACAACCATTATTTACAAATAATTCATGTTGACCCAGCACAAACTCTGTAAATTGGGAATTCTTTTGATCCAACACTGTACTCTGTAGTACCATCCCTTTCACAAGAGAAAGCACATAATCCTTAGAGATTTTTTTGTTGATATCTGTGCAAGTGATGGGCAACCTATCCTTCAAATTGAGATATAACATTTTGTCTGAAGTTAATTTGGGCATGGCAGGTGTGACAGCCCATCAGCATTGCTGTGTCAAGTCCCTTTATGAACTTGAATAGTACAGGAATGAGATGAAAGTAACAATGCCTATTGCTGCAAAGGAGCAGCAGCTAATGATGGAATATTTCAAGCCAAAAATGGAGAGTAAAGGGTGATGATCCATCAGCAAGGTCAAATGTCTACTATACAGATTGGTATGGAACTTCCAAATTCCTAAGATGATGCTGAGAGCTTCTCACTCTATTTGTGCATAGTTCTTCTCAGAATTAATAAGTGTTTGGTGCCACAGGACTCTTTGCTGCTTTTACAGAGGCAATTGGTTTCTCCACGCCATTAGGAAAAATGTGGGAAAGAACAGAACCAACTCCATTTGGTGAAGCATCACCAGTCAATTGCAGTGGCAGCAAAGCATCAAAATGTGTAACAACTTTGGCTGCTATCAGCAATTTCTTTGCTTCCCTAAATGCACACTCAAAGCTCTTTAGTCCATTTCTCTGCTTGTAACAATGCATGTAAAGGTGTCAACATTGTTACCAAATTAGGTAAAAAATTACCATAACAATTAAGCAATCCTAAGAATGAATGTAACTTGGGACATGATCTCTGGTGGTGGTGCTTGAAGAACTGCATTCTTTTTCTCTGGTGATTTCCTTAAGACTGTGGCATCAATTACATGTCCAAAGTATTCAAACAAATGTTTTAAAAACTCAAATTTGTCTTGACATACTCTGAGGCCCTGGTCTTCCAAACATTGCAAGACAGTGCCCAAATTTCAAACATGATCCTCTTGATCTTTCTCTGTAACAAGGATGTCATCCAAATAGCACTGAACTCCATTCAGTCCCTTCAGAATCTCATCCATGCCTCACTGGAACAGAGCAGGTGCCAATGTGATACCAAAAGGCAACCTGTTGTGAAAACTAAGCTTTTGTTTATTGTGAGATATTTGTGAGGCGCCAGATCAATCTCCATTTGTGGGTATGCATTGAGCAAATCCAATTGGCTGAAACACTGTCCACCACGAAGGGTAGCGAACAAATCTTCAATACATGATAGCTGATATTGGTCTGCTCAGAAAAACGGTTTCAGTGTCACTTTGAAATCTCCACATATTTGCTCTGAGCCATCCTTCCTGATCACTGGTTCAATAGGTGTAGCCCATTTGCTGTGTGAAACCGGTGACAAGACTCTGATGTTCACTAAACAGTCCATATCAGCTTCCATCAGAGGCTTCAGAGCATAAGGCAAACCTCTGGGCTTGCAATGTTTCAGCTGACTGTCAGACTTAGCAGTGTGCAAGCTCTTTTTCAAAAACTTTGGAGGGTCTGTCCAGTATTTCCTGAAGATTTCATGGTGCTTTTGTGATTGTCTTGATCTTGGTCCAATTCATCTTGAGCTTCTCAAGCCAAGATCTACCAAATAATGGTGAATCCTTTCCATCAATCACATATCACGGTAAATTGACTAACTGGCCATCTAGTTGAACTTTCACCTGGAGTGTCCCTTTTGGGCCTAACTTTTCTCTGGTATAAGACTTCAAAGCCATGGAGGTTTCTTGTTTCTTCCAAGGGAACTTGTGACAATGTCTGGTGATAGGTAGATGCAGAAATCAGTGAAACAACAGTTCCAGTATCAAGCGCCATTCTTGGATTGAAACTCCTTTGATCAAAGGTGGGACCCAGATGCTATCTCTCACTTCAGCTTCCAATAACACATGTACTGTAGTGTTAGGTCTTGGTCAGTGTCACTAGAGCTCTTGTCTTTTTCCACATTATGAATTCCCAACTTCATCTTTTCTTAGGTTCAGCCTTCAAAGGATGCATGGTTTCTCTGTGTTAATGGTTGTTGAACTGTGTGGCAGGTCACAGTAACGTGTCCTTTCTTCTGGCACTTTCTGCAAATAACCTGGTACGGCCCACAGCCCTTCTCTGCATGCATAGTTTGTGCACAGTGGCCACATGAAAATTTCTTATGTTCCCATAGTCTTCTGTCTCACTGCTGCAGGAGGCGAACTTCTTGGTTCACACTAAATTGAAAAGGATCCTTCTCTGTCATCCCCATTGCAACTGCTACTTTAACAGCCTTCTTGAATGTAAGCACTGATACAATCAATAACTTCTTTTGGACTTGGTCATTGAATAATCTGGAAACTAATTGGTCATGCAGGGAATCACTTAATGTTTGAACTGACAATGCCCTAATAACTTCCTTAAAGCAGCAACATACTGCACTACTGACTCTCCACTTCCCTGATGTCACTGATGAAGTCAATATCATTCTGTTGTCTTCGATGGGAAAGGAGAAAAGTGTTCCTTCATTGTTGCAGTAATCGCAGTGTACGTGGCAGTTCCAGGAACAGTTGGAGACAATAGGTCATAGAGCAATCCGTATGCCTTCAGACCCATCACTGTCAGCAAGATTGAAACTCATTGTCCATCTGGAATGGTGTTGCAGATTACAAATTACTTAAAACATCTGAGGTACATATCCATGATTTGTGGTCTTCATCAAACTCACCAGCTGTGCCCACAAAAGGTGCCAATTCTCTGTTCTCCTGTTGGACTTCATGCCTCTTGTATGCCTTTTGCCACAGGGAATATTTTTGTTGTTACTGCACTATCTGAGCTCCATCACCCTCTGCTGGCTGTGTGCTTACACCCTCCTTTGTCTGTACTTGGGCTCCCTCTGCTGGTTACACACCCTCAGTGCTGGCTAAGCTGTTTCTCTGCCTACTTGCACATGGTCAATCAAGCTGGATGCTTGCTTCTACTTCACTGCTCTGTTTGAACAGTTCTGGCAATAATTGCAGAATTCTTATCCTTTGTGCTTTCTTTATTTTCCTATTTCCCCATCTCTAGCTGGTTGGCTCACACTGTCCCCGCAGCAAAAACAGCAGTCTGTCACCCTGTGCTTCCAGATAAACTTCTGTCCCTCTGTTTACAGAATTATTTGAGTTCTTCTTTTTCTTCTTCTTCAGACAGAAGCAGCACTGGACACAATAAATTCCTCATCATCATTATTATACTTCTGGAGCCAGCTGAGAAGGAGATAGACAGAAAGAGACACAGAGAAAGCTGAAAGAAACACAGCTGTCTGCTGTGGCAACTTTATTATTCTGGCTGCAAAACTGAAACTAACATGAAAGTGAGGCTTTGCACTGAACATTTAAAGGGACAGGACATCACAACATCGACAGTGTTTAATCATGTAATTTTTATGGGAAATACAAAGAGATGGGAGAAAGATTTGAAATCCACAGCACTTTTAAAGCATATTCTGCCAGCCAGTACAGCAAGTGTTATTAAGAGTGGGGTAGATTTCCAACTCACAAGTGGTCATGAGGTATCCAAAATGCAGTGGGAATTAGGTGCCTATTACTTATTGTTTATTTGAATTATGTAAACATACAGTGAAACACTGTCCTGCCCCCAAAAGCTCATGAGCTAAGCAGGTCAGTGATAAATGAAGGGTGGAGAGGCATAAAATATAGTCAGGCAGTCTATTTTAAAATATAAAAATCTCTATTACCCCTGACAGGACTCTACCCCATCATTATTAGTTGGCAAACTTCTTGTAGGCAAGAATTGGGTCTCAAGGAGGGACCTGAAGGATTAGAAGGGTAGTGGCCTTGTGAATTTGTTCAGATAGGGCATTCCACATATAAATGGCAATGGGGAAAATAGACAAATGGGGGATGGCTGGTATAATCAACAGAGTGAAGGTGGTGGGGGACAATGTGGGGGAAGAGTTGTAAAGGGTTTGCAATGTGAGGACAAGAAGATTATAGCTGGTATGGTGGAAAAGAGGGAAAAACTGAAGATACAACGTGAGGGACATGGTCAGACAGGGTGGAATTTCTGCAGTTTGCATGAATTGAAGGGGTGTGATATGAGTGTAGAGAAGGAGGTTGCAAGCTGGGAGATGGTGAGGGCCCAGCTGAGAGCCTCAGCTGCACAGACAGAAAGGTAAGGTCAGACATCACAGATGTTACGAAGGAAGAAGAGCAGAGTTTAGATGTCCTGGATGTGGGAGATAAGAGAAAGGGAGGAGTCAATGATTACCCTCCCCCAACCCTTCTTAGTGCAAGTAAACTGATCACTAGGGCTTAAAGTATGCCACAGAAACTATTTTGAATCATTACTGGTTACTTCCAGTCCTGCTTTTACCACACAGTGATAGCCTTTGGATACCTGGCTACCTGTTGGCTCAAAGGCTGCTGGGAACTATTTGCTGCTTGTCATTCAGACAACTTATGGCTAGTGTGGCATTTTATCCCAAAGCATGGTTGGGTTGATGTGCAGGCTGTGGGCACACAGGATGTGAGGAATCAAAGGAAGAGAGTACTGGCTTCCTCACACCTTCAACAGGACTAGTAACTCCCCAGGGGGAAGTGAAGAGGCAACTCTGAAGAAGGTAAGGAGGGACATCTGGCCTTCCACTACATTTCTGAGTTATGCTATCCCCTACTCCCCACTCCCACCTCCCTTCCCACTGAAACCAGACTTACTGCTTCCCTACCAGGTGTCAGATCTTGTGGTACTGGCAATATAGCCAGTACAGATGGGGGTGGGAGTAGTTATAAGAAGCTGGAAACAGAACACAAAGCTTTGCTGCTATTCACAGCTCTTTATAAACTCCCAAGCCCCTGTTGTGGATATGAGACAGGGCTGCCTCCCTGAAAGCCTGGATGCTTCTCTGAACTATAGGATTTATTTTAAGTCAGCACAACTGGATTGAAAAGTTCATGCTTGAAAATTTTGGCTTTAACCTCTTTGTACATCATCTTATATGTAAAACAAGGGTGATAATACCTACTCCATAAGGACACTTTGAGGCTATGCTAACTGATTTTCGTAAAACACCTTGGGATCTTTGGATGGAAGGCACTAGAGTTGCAAAGTATTAATGATTATCATGCTGCAATTTCATACCCTCCTACACATATTAAGAGGCAGGCATTATTTCATAAGATCACCTCCCCCACACTCATTCAAGATAGGCAGTATACAAGATATCATTTCAATACAACACCTGCATCTTGGACATGCTATATTAAAACACAAATAAAATAACATGATTCAAATAATGGCTAAGGGTGAGGCTTAAAACCTCAAAGGCAAACATTTCTAGGTAAAGCTGAAACTGTGTTCATAGTGCAACTCACTCATCGGGCTGCACCTGGATGAAATTTTTCCTTACGAAATTCCAAGCCCCATAGATCAAACCCAGCTACTGGAACGTGTTTTGTTACATACGCAAACCTCATCCCAGTTGTGTGCAAAAAGTAAAGCTGGCCCATTTTCCAGCAAACCTGGAACATGTTGGAAACTATCTTGACAAAACTTTGTAATGTAGACCTGGCCTTGGTAAATGGAAGCATGCTGCACAATAACGTGCCGAAGGGACACTGCTAGGCATGAAAGTGCACTGTAGACTTTCAGTGCACCGTATCAGTGTCCACACATTATTGCATGGCAAGCTGGAGTGCTGTACGTTCACACTGTGGCTTGCCACATAGTTACTTGCTAAGTAGACAACCCCAGAGATGGTTCTGAACAAAAACTCTGGATCTGAACAACCTAGAATTTGGATGTAAACTTCATGCTTCGTTCCTAGTTCTGTAATAAGCCAGACAAAACTCCTGAAGGCTGAAAAAGTTCAAATGCAGATACAGAGCCAAACATCAGCCATGTGGGGCCATTTTGAATAAATACGACAAGCATTTTATGCCTCTGAATCTTGAAGGGCATTCTACAAAACAGACATCATGGTGAAACATATGGCATTGTGCTCCATCAGTGCCCTGCAACACGGCACAGCAACAGTAAAAGGAATACAGCAGAACCCAAACAGAAGAATGCGGAGTGACATTTTTCCTTGCATTCTCTACAAGAGTAGGATCAACATTTCTAGGATGGGGACAGAGGATTCTTGTGCGATTCACTTTCTGAGCTGGTTTGCCCTAGCCAAGTTTCGGTGTTCAGAGCACAATGCATGTGCTTTAGCTAAACTGCCCTTTTTTAAATATAATGGCCTACAATGAATACAGCTGTTCAGGTGATGTCTTATTAGTTCAGTGTAAGAGCTATTATAACCTCTCTTTTCTTTTATGTGATCTATCTTTCTATCCATCTTTCTATCCATCTAACTCGTTTTCCATCCAACTCACATGCAATTCAATTCAATGAGACGTTATTGGATGGACAAGGTATACAAGCCTTGCCTTTGGTATCTGGCAGAGGCCAGTATGAAACCCCACCCCCCCAGGAAAGAGTGGCACATTGTGTTTGAACCCGTGTCCATTTTTCATTCCTGTCCATTTCTGATCTGGTGGCTGGGTGCTACACTCTTCATTCTCCCACGTACAAACTCTCCCGCTCTATCTCTCACACACACATGCCTACCTCCAAATTTCTTATAAAAATAATGATAAGTCAAACTGTAAAAATAATAGCTGCTGAAAATAACCTTTGGAGTCCAATCTGTTTCGTGGTCTGTATTTTCCCCACCACGGGTTGTCGTCAGGAAGTCTATTTGCATATAGATATTTGACACATTTTACAATTTGCAACAGAGTGAAAGTGTTGCATGATTTGTGACGTTTCCTGCCTGGTTCTTACAGTTTATTTAATAGAGACAGAGGTTTGTATTCTGAAATATTGGGGGGCTGGAGAGTGCAAGTGGGGGAGGATAACATTTGTCAAGGGAACTCAGCATATACTGTGAAGCAATATGCCCCCTGTTGGAGAAATTTGTGCAGCTCTAGTGTCTAGACTATTTTATACATTCAGCTTTCAGAATGAAAACCACAGAGCTTCTGATTTTGGAGTCCCTTCTGCCCACCCCCATCTATTTTAGTGACTGGAGCTGGTTTTACACTCAGTGGTACTCCAATTCTGATTTCAGCTACTGTTAAGATAGATATGACATAACATATATGAAAATGGCATCCTGGATCCACATATTCGCCACTGTTATATGGTTATGATAGTTTGTAGAAAGAATGCCTTGTAAAATATCATATGAAAAGTCAGGATTTGCTGAAACTCATTGTTCTGTCAAAATAGGCATATCATCTTTGTATATGGAGTTATGATATTTTGTTATATAGTTGTAACTGAAATATGTTTGAGGCTGGTAGATGCCCACAGCTAGTCTTTCAGTGGCAACAAAGGAGCAACTATCACCCTCAGGACAGATTTACATTAGTACTAGCCAGCCATGTGTTGATGGCCCATTAAGGAGAATCTACTTTCCCAATGGGCCCCTCCCAGAGACTCCTGAGAGATCATGTACACAATGGGGGATCTCTAACTCCCATGACACAGCAAGGATCTTTTCAGTACCTGGAAGAGAATATAAAATGGGGAGAGGGGGAGGGAGGCAATGACATCACCATTTCGCCTCTCACTTCCCCATCTCAACACCTGGAAACAAGATCTTTTGGAAGACAGAGATGCCTTCATAAACTGGGAGGAAGAGATGGTCCTAGCTAGGATGCTTTTTAGCTAGTATGAGCTGTGAACTGAATTCTGCTTGCAATGTCCAGTAGGGTGAGAAAACTTTTGATTCAAATCTTGCTTAGCCTGCTAAAGTTTAGGATTTAGACTTCAATGTTACTTTTTATTTCTTATGTAACCAACTCTGACCTCTATGCCTAACACTTATAATCACTTAAAATCGATCCTTTTGTAGTTAAGAATCTTATTTTAATGTTTTGTCTTTACCAGTGAGTTTGTCTAAAGTGCTTGGGTAGTCTGAGCAGATTACAATGGCTGGTGTATGCCCACTATCCTTTGATGAAGTGGAAAACTAATTAATGGGCTTGGATTGTTCAAGGGAAGGTCTTGAGCAGTGTAAAATGGTACATTCTGGGAGTGCAAGGCTAGAGCTGGGGGGATTTGCTGGTGTCTGCCTGTGCATAGTTAATGAGCGGCTGTGAGAGCCTGCATGTAATTTTGGGTGTGCATTCACATGCTAATGGCTGTGGGAAAGTGAAGCCTGAATGGGCTGGTTGTCACTAGCAGAGAAGTGTGAGAAGTACCCTGATCCACAGAGTTAAAGGGGACGCAACAGTCCCATAGACTTTAAGGTCAGAAGGGACCATTATGAGCGTCTAGTCTAACCTCCTGCACAATGCAGGCCACAGAATCTCATCCACTCATTCTTGTAACAAACTTCTGACCCATGTCTGAGCTACTGAAGTCCTCAAATCGCGGTTTAAAGACTTTAAGGTGCAGAGAATGCTCCAGCAAATGACCTGTGCCCCACTCTGTAGAGGAAGGCGAAAAACCTTCAGGTCCTCTGCCAATCTGCCCTGGAGGAAAATTCCTTCCCGACCCCAAATATGGCGATCAGCTAAACCCTGAGCATGTGGGCAAGACTCACCAGCCAGACACCCAGGAAAGAATTCTCTGTAGTAACTCAGATCCCACCCCATCTAACATCTCATCACAGGCCATTGGGCATATTTACCGCTAATAGTCAAAGATCAATTAATTGCCAAAATTAGGCTATCCTATCATATCATCAAGCTTGGTCTTGAAGCCAGATATGTCTTTTGCCCCCACTACTCCCCTTGGAAGGCTGTTCCAGAACTTCACTCCTCTAATGGTTAGAAACCTTCATCTAATTTCAAGTCTAAACTTCCTGATGTCCAGTTTATATCCATTTGTTCTTGTGTCCACATTGGTACTGAGCTTAAATAATTCCTCTCCCTCCCTGGTCCAGTTTGTACTTTTGTCACAACAGGATTGACACAACGCGTCAGGACACAACAGAGGGCTACTCATTACATCCAAAAAATGACAACAACAAAAAAAGACAATGTCCATTATATCTGCTTAAAAGCCAGAACATGTTCATGTTACTTCAGTCTGTGACACTGTAGGTAATGTACTGTAAATAGTGATTCCTGCCTTCTCACAGCCATTTCAGCAACAAGAGGCACAAAATCAAATTTCTTGAAACTTATATCACTCCATTTTCTAATGAGCATTTTCTGCCTTTAACTAGTGTGTATTGCAGTCTCCCTGCCTTCCCCTCTACAACCCCAGCACAGCAGCATGAACATTCAGTTCTCTCAGAGCCTCATATGATGCCCATCACCTTGGCATTTGCGCACGTGTCCTGGGCCTAGATCATCCTATAGTCTCCCTTTCCCTTTAAACAATTCTTGTCCTGCTTCTAGGTGGACCTGGGCAATACAATAAAATTGACAATTAAACCAGACAAACCTGTTAACCCCAACATAGCAAAACTCCATGTAAGGTTTTGTAAAGAAAGTAAATGTGTTCTTTGACAAATAACTCTTTCTAAAGTGAGAAAGTAGATTAAACTCCTTCTTTAAGAGTCTGAGCCCAAGCCTATTGAAGCCAATGGAAAGACTCTCACTGACTTCAATGGTCAGTGGATCCTAAACGTAGACTTTTCTTTAATGTACACCTCTACCCCGATATAAAGCTGTCCTCGGGAGCCAAAAAATCTTACAGCGTTATAGGTGAAACCACGTTATATTGAATTTGCTTTGATCCTCCGGAGTGCACAGCCCTGCCCCCCTGGAGCACTGCTTTACCGCGTTATATCCGAATTTGTGTTATATCGGGGTAAAGGTGTATTTAGTTTCCTTTATTAGGTTCATTCGTGAAATCTAGCTGGTTTACTGTTAATAAAAGTTAAAGGGGAGTTTCTGCCTCAGCATGATATGATTTAAAATTCAATAAACTTGCAAATAGAGCTGGTTGGGTCACACGTTGTGACCAATAGTTGCTGTGAGTTTATCCCTTTTTTCTGTTCATGGATTGTTTGTGAAGGGATCCGGATTTCTGATTTGTTATTCACGAGTGTTTGCCAACTAGTTTGCATGAACAATGTGAAACACATGGTTTTCTTGCAAACTGTTCCCTTGACTATTCGTGGCACTGTGTATGATTGGTAACTTAACTCATATGGAATTACTTTTGCTCTCTGACTGGACAACTGAAACATTTTTAAAAGGAGTAATAAGAAATGATGACTGGCAAATCCAGACAACATACTTCCAGTCCAAATTTTGTAAAAAATTATTCATGACATAAAATCTGCAAAACCTACAAGATTCATTACCATTTTCCTGATTATATGAATATTCTCAAAGAATATGAACCCACAAATAGCAACGGAGTGAAGCGATTATATTCATCTATCTATTTTTTCATTAATCAACAGGCTCTACTTTTGTAAGTTTGATAAAAAGATACACACAGATACTCTGTGTTCATACTTTTTGTATTCCTAAGTATCTAACTGACAAAGCACCTGCATAAAACAATATCACAAAGAATGGTCAACAGCAATTGAAAATAGTGTTAGTACAGGTGTTGTATGAATATCTTTGATCTTGAAAGCTCTGCTTCTTTTAAAAGCTTTAGGGAGGATGAATGTGTTTAAGTCAAAGAGAAAGAACCCACAAGTATTTTTTTCTAAAGGAGACAGGAAGAAAAATCACTTACTTTACTCAAATACCTGCTTCACTATAGGAAGAATAAGATATTAAAGGAAACTAGTTTTTTTTATATATATAAAGAAATCAAACAGGATTAATTCAGCTAACACTACCTCACCACTGTAAAATATGTAATACATTATTCATAGCTCTATGATGAACTACTGTCAGGCACCTTGATGGATTTCATCGCTAGCATAAGCCTAAAATAGATACTTTCCTCCAGATTAATATACTGCAGCTTTAGAATGTTTAGCATACACAGAGGGATAGAAGGTAATGGATACGTTCACACAGTGAATGCTGATTACAGCCCTGATGCTGCAGTGAAATGCTCACAGATGGACCCTTGCATTTGTCAATATCTCTGTGCCTAGGAGGAGCCTTCAATGAGACTTTGCAGGAGCAAGGTTCACCTGTCTTAATCACTCTGCATGATCAGGGTCTTATGCATGAAAATATTTGAATGATTTGTTACATAAGAATGGCCATACTGCATCAGGCCAATGGTCCATTTAGCCCAGTATCCTGTCTTCCAACAGTGACCAGTGCCAGGATCTTCAGAGGGAATTAACAGAACCGGCAATCATTGAGTGATCCAGCCTCTGTTGTCGATTCTCTGTTTCTGGCAGTCTGAGGCTAGGGACACCCAGAGCATGGGTTTGCATCCCAGCATCTTGACTAATAGCCATTGCTGGACCCATCCTCCATGAACTTACCTAATAGACATTGATGGATGTATCCTCCATGAACTTATCTACAAAAATAATACAATTGAAGTAATGTGTAGGAATGCATGGCTACATTTTTTTTAAATTGACTAGTGATTTTGGGTGCTTCCAGTTTTGAGTGCCCAACTTAAGACACATTAGAAGAGTCCTGATTTTCAGGGAATGGGTGCTCAGCACTTCTGGAAATCAGACCCCTTTGAAGTATCTAGAGTTGAGCATTCAAACACCTCAGCCAAGATCCTCAAAGGTGTTTAAGCACCTAACTCCCATTGAAATCAATCATCACTTTCACCCATAAAGGGCTGAGTTGTGCCTTTAGGCTTAGCCCTGAGCAAGAGCTGATGAATGAGCAGTAGCCCCACAAGGCTTTGTGCCTCAGAGACGTTCCTTTTGGACACAATTCCTCCTCTCTCGCTCTGAGGTGGATGTAAGTTATTGCAACTCTGGAGCTTACTTTCCCCTTCATCCCTGGCCAGCTACTCTTGTCTTTGCTCCATCCCCTAATAGTCTATTTTCAAGTAGCTGGAGGGCAAGGATCATGATCTGCACCAGACCCAGACTCAAGATCCAGGTTAGCTGCGTAAGGAGGCCTTACTCACTTGAGTGACATAAGGGCACAATCTAGCTGCTAAGAGGTATAGGATTAAAAATAAAAGGAAAACATAATAGCTTCCTTTCTAGAGCACCCTATATTTAAAAGTCAGTTTTGCCTGCAAGATCAAGCCCTACTTTCTCACATTCAAATCTTCAGCTAAATATTTAGCTATTATTATTTATTATTATTTGTATTACCTTAGCACCTAGGAGCCCTCATCATGGAGCAGGACCCACAGCCCTGTACAAATAATAGCTTTTCTAGAAGATCATAAATGAGGAAATGAACTTAAAGGGTGTTTGGCCTAAGTAAGGATTGAAAAAATTGGGCCCATAGCACTGAGAGAGATTCTTACCTCATCACCTATGAGAAAAATATCTGTTGGAGAAAATGAATGGAACTATTCTGGTTTAATAAAGGAGCAGTGTACCACACAAACATTCTTTTGCTGAGGTCTATCAATGAATTTTAAATAGTGAGGATGTCAGCCGGAAATGCAACCAACCTTGAAGAATCAGGTTTTCAGATGGTATAGCTACTTCTTGGAGTCATTTTGCTCCAAAGGAAAGGAGAGAAGATGACTTTATAACACAGAGTCAGCAGCATATAGCATCTCAGAATAATCATCCTTGATACAGCCCATCCTACAGTGAAGGCTGCAGCACATTGTAGCTCTGTTAGCGTTGATCCACTAATAAAAGTACCTTCTTCATAGCATAGCTAAATGCTGAAGTGAGAAGATTTTCAGTAAACCACAATAAAGCTTAGGATGGACGTCAGTATTTTAAAGCGAGAACTGAATGAAGATACATAAATTCTGAGAAGAAAAAAACAGGACTTTTTATCCCTGACAATTGCCTTAGAATCCAAGACAAGCTGGAAAACCAGAGATCAATTATTTAAGATTGAGTGTTCACTGGAACTTTTATCTAACTGTTTTTGTTTAACTTCAGAGATGAAATTTAAAAGCCATCCTGCTCTGTATAATTAAAGGAATTGTGTTATAGGACCCTCCCCCTCAAAAAAAGACACTGCTCTTTAAGATCTCTGATAGTAACTTTGCTCCATTGTGATACTAATCCCCAACAATGAGATTCTCAACCTCAACAGCTGGAGAAAGGCTTTACAATACTAAATTTTCACAAAACCGAAGTGGCTAAAAGCTACTGTAGCTCTACATTCCCTGAGGTGTCTTATGAAAACATTCAGAAGCTTAGCACCATACTTAGTTTTTTTAAAGTTTTGTCTACCCAGCCTATGTCTGCAATAAAAAAAGCATTCAACATCTTGGGATTACAAGAGCAACAATTAAAGTAAAGCCTAAAAGCTGACCTCTCTTCAAAACCTAGAGTTATTGCTGGGCAGGAAACTATTTTATACTTAGGTGCCAATTTTTGCATAAGCCTTAAGCCGCACATAAGCAAACAAAGGCTAAAGGAACATTCATCTCTCCCAAACACTAGTGGCAAACACAAACATGGGTGTTTTGTGTATCTGGTGAAAGGTGGTTTAGGAATGGAACCATAATTCACTCTGATTGCAAGATTTGACTTCTTCTCTTTCAGAGTGAAAAGCTAAATGTGAAGCCTCACAATCCCTTTGGTCAACTCGCCCGGGATGCACTTCATAGCGTCTTCTTTTCACACAAGCATGTTATAAGTTTAACTTGAAAGTGCCCTTTAATGTCCAGAATGAGAAAAAGCAAAGTGAAGAAATTTCTCTGACACTCTGATGCTAGGCTCTTAAAGCTGAAGTACAACAAATAAAGAACAAAATAAACTCTGGTGATTTATTTCTTCCTTAACTCACAACTTTGTTCTGCATCACACAATTTCAATTATATAAAAAGAGATAGAGTGAAAAGGGCATGAGATGCATTGTAAAATTTCAATAAACCACTGTATTAGATCATCTACAAAGCTCCCACAAAATATTTTCAATATGATGTAATAACTGGTCATTACATCCATTGGCCCAGATCACCTCTTCCCATGGTAAACCCAAAGGATGGATTTCTAGGAATGACATCTTCATGATGATCCCCTTGTGGAGTTTCCACCAATTTTCACCATCTGGAGGTGCTGAGTGCCAGATAATAAACAGCACTATGCCGTTTAAGAAGAAGAGAGAGTGGCAGACTGGGATGACATGGAGGAGGCTGGATGACGAGAAGTTAAGGGACGGTGCAGGCCAACTGTACCAGGAGCTGCATATGTTGGAGAACTATAACCAAGCAAGAAATTGCTCAGTTGTAGGAAGAAATTGCTCAGTTATTTTGTGCCCAAATGTATAGACTGGGCCAATAAAACCAGGGTTACAGAAATTGCAGTTTGCATTGATTCTGTGGCTCAGATTACGCTGATGAGACATAAAAAATGTTTATAAGTGATGGTCACTCTAAACCAGAGGCCAAATTTAGAGAGAACAGAGGGAGGAAAAGGGTGTGACATGCTTAATGGGCCTCTAGGCCCAGCTTAAATAAGCTACTTATGCATGCTATCATACTGGCCCCATTAGAAAATCATCAGAACAAAAATTCCACACCATACCCTCTACCTTCAGCTAGGGGGGTGTTTACATTCAGATCCAGGATCTAGATCCAAGCTTTGCAGGTGACTCCAATATTTATAACAGGCAAAACCAAAACCCTGACCCCAAACATTACTCAAAACAGTCGGATCCAGATTTTTGCTGCTTGCTCCAGCTCTACAATTGCCAGTTTTTGCATGTGTAAATGTTCACTTGCATGCACAGATATTTGGTTTGTGTTTTGGTGAGAGACACATGCTAAGTCTGAGCTGCTCCCCAGTAAGAGGATTTGTTACCATTATTTCATTTTTATATCCGTTACCAGACACAGACAGAGACTATCTGTGACTATAACACAAAGGTCAATAAACTATTTATTAAGGGACTATTTGAGGGAAGATTTATTTTGCTGTATCATATCTGATTGCTACTGTCAAACAGAAAGAACAATAACTGGCGTTTATTTAGTTCTTTAAGCCATCAAAGCACCGTACAAGCTTTAACTAATTGGGTTAATTAATTAATTATCCAAAGCAAAACAGCACACTGATTCTTTCATATATATTAGTAGCTTCTTGGAGATGAATTTTGCTTAATTGTATCTAGTCAGTGGCACAGAGAGCCAATTTTAAAACTTTCTTAAGGGTATGTAATAATAACCTATGGGGGTGTCCATTTCTAGCTATTTAAGTACAAGTCCCTTGCAAATGTATTAAACTGAACACACAGGTTTGCTCTTACTTTATCTATATCTCTAGGTATTAGAGCTAATCAAAATATTTTCAAGGCAATATTTTTTGCCAGAAAATGCTATTTCATCAAAATCAAAAGGTTTCATGGGAATCTGTCAATTTTGATGAATTTTTTGATGGAAAATCTTGAAAACCATATGAATCAAAACAGAGTATTTTCATGTTTACTTTCTTGTTTTGTTTTGACTTTCATGTTTCACTTCAGTCTGACTTTATTTTTCCATGTCATTTAAATTTTTGATTTTTTTAAACGTTTTTTCCTTTTCCTTTTAATTTGTTACATTATATTTTGTTTAATATTTTACATTTGCACATAATATTTAACATTTGATACTATCACGTTTTGACATTATTGAAACAAAATGGTTTGATAAGGTCATTTCAATGTTTCTGAAATGAAAGATTGCAGAATTTTCAATGTGTTGTACATTTTGCCCTGATTCAGAATGAAAGGATATTTCAAAATGGGGTGAAAGGAAAGACAGTTTGTTAGCAAAGAAAGGGAACTTGTTCTAGGCGTTGTAATGAGCTTCATATACATTTTAAAAATATCTAACTGGGCATGAAGGGGTCAATCCTAGGGGCCATGCAGATATGCAAAGGGCATGGGGACGGGTCTCTCCCAAGGCTGCAGATTGTCTACAGAGCTGTTCCACAAAAGCTGCCCTTGCCTAATGACTAGAGTATGTTCTGCAGCCCCTACCAGAGAGAGGGAGGACTGGAGAAAATATGCAGCCGTGAATCCCTTAGCACCATACAAACTTTATCCTCAACCCCCAACACCACACTGTGTGCTCTTCAGTAGATGAAGGCCCTGGTGACCTGAGCATCATATTGCTCCATCCCCTCTGTAAAACAGAGACCCGGCTGGATGCTGCTGTGGGGGCAAGGTTGATAGGTTACATTCCAGCTAGGGTTAGTTCTCTATCAGCCTGAAAGAATTGTCAGGGCAGTGGAATTACCAGGATTTTTGGTACTTCTGTACTCAATTGCACTAAGTAGCCTGCGCAGGAAGTTGAAGACCAGAGGCTCCACTCATGCGAAAGGTGGCTAAATACCTCATTCCGAGAAGGCATGATGCCTTCCATTGCTTAAATCACTTGCTCTTAGTCTAAACATCTTGGTTAACCTCCCTGACCTCTCATTTTTTCTTGAGGAAGGTTATGCAGAAGCTTGTGGCTACAGCTAGTTGAAATTCTTTGAAAAATGAGCTGTTTTGCAAATGAAAATTATTGTTCATTTCTAAAAGCAGCAAAGAATCCTGTGGCACCTTATAGGCTAACAGACGTTTTGGCGCATGAGCTTTCGTGGGTGAATACCCACTTCGTTGGATGCATGCATCCAACGAAGTGGGTATTCACCCACAAAAGCTCATGCGCCAAAACGTCTGTTAGCCTATAAGGTGCCTCAGGATTCTTTGCTGCTTTTACAGATCCAGACTAACATGGCTACCCCTCTGATACTTGTTCATTTCTAATTTTTCTATTTTTTCCCCAACCAAATACCAAAACATCATTTTGTTTTTTAAAACAAAAAAATAAATCTCTAAAAATTCTCAAGAAAAATTATGAAAAAACTTGGTTTCTTTCCAAATTTTCATGGAAAATCCTTACCACTTTCTGCCCAGCTCTGCTTGTGACTGGCTAGTTCAAAGCACAACTTTTCTCATATTTTTTTACTCAGGATTTAGGCCATTTCGTGCCATATGCCACACAACATGGCTTAAGGTGATCTTCTGTTAGCAATGGAGAGTAAGGAAAGAGCCTGGCTGATGATCTTTATTTCCACAGCCATTGATATCAGAGCAGGTGACAAGGTCTGGGCACCATTAGGAGAGGTCAGGAGTGTTCTTGGTGGTTGTCTCCATTTCAGAAGAAATTCAGTCAGGCTGATTATAAATCTTTCTTGTTCTCACTTATGGACTTTTGCAGACCCCCATTCTGTCCCTCTTGCTGTGAGGCTACTAGGGCAATACATAGGAATGGTTGCCAGCTTTCTGAGCCTTTCACAACAACAGTAACGTTTGCAATTTATTAATTGAATCAGTTTATACTGTGCCTATTGCAAAGATATCTAAGGACTGTATGGAAATCACAACACAAACACTAAAACATATCCAAAAGACAAGCCAACCTGCCTAAATGCATAGCCAGACCACATCAAAGTAATTTGGCAAATCAAATAATCCAACAACCACCTGGCAAACCAGCCAACAAAAGGCATAAATTCCCCATTGATACAATGAATGGGGGGGGGGAATAGAAAGCAAAATCCAAAAAACAAGGGAGGGGGACAGAAAACTGCCAAGCAAAATAAATGAGACTCAGCTATTTCCAAACAAGGAAATTTGCTTCTCTCCACCCCACCTTGTTCCTCCAGCATAAACATTCATTTTGACTTGAATCTTATAGGACTTGAGATGAAAGCCCTTTCTTGTTAAATTACTGAGAACATTTCTGAACTGATTTACCCATCCCTCACATATCTCAGCTGATAAAGACTGGGCCACAAAAGAAAAATGGATTTAGACAAAAACACTTCTCAAATTATGGTTATGCTGGGATGCCCAGTTCCACAATATTATCTCACTTCAGGGCCAGGATACCAAGGGAAAATCCGAAGGCCACTTAAAATTGGCTAACAAACATATGCATTGTTGCCACCTTGTACAGTATTTGCATACTACCTAGAAAGCAAAGTGCAATAATTAGATAAAGCAGATCCACTTATATATGAATTCTAACAAGCTGAAATTCCATTTGTAGCAAAGTCTATGTCTCAGATTGTTACAATGCACTGCAGTAGGCAATTATTAATTCTAGTTAGATTTATTTAGCTACCTAGTTTTCAGTGTAATAAATGCACTTAACAGCACATATACAAAAAATAAAATCAAGTAATCCAAGAATGACACATGGTCAAACTAATAACCTTCCCACACCTACCAAGAAAATCAGCCTTTCCCAACTCACCCCATCAGGCTGTGCCGTATGCCATGAAGGTAAAATAAAAAAAGAGCAAGTAAAAAATCACTTAGAAAATTTAGATGCCTGCAAGTCACCAGGGCCTGATGAAATGCATCCTAGAATACACAAGGAATTAATAGAGGAGGTATCTGAGCCTCTAGCTATTATCTTTGGGAAATCATGGGAGACGGGGGAGATTCCAGAAGACTGGAAAAGGGCAAATATAGTGCCCATCTATAAAAAGGGAAATAAAAACAACCCAGGAAACTACAGACCAGTTAGTTTAATTTCTGTGCCAGGGAAGATAATGGAGCAAGTAATTAAAGAAATCATCTGCAAACACTTGGAAGGTGGTAAGGTGATAGGGAATAGCCAGCATGGATTTATAAAGAACAAATCGTGTCAAACTAATCTGATAGCATTCTTTGATAGGATAACGAGCCTTGTGGATAAGGGAGAAGTGGTGGATGTGATATACCTAGACTTTAGTAAGGCATTTGATACGGTCTCGCATGATATTCTTATAGATAAACTAGGAAAGTACAATTTAGATGGGGCTACTATAAGGTGGGTGCATAACTGGCTGGATAACCGTACTCAGAGAGTAGTTGTTAATGGCTCCCAATCCTGCTGGAAAGCTATAGCAAGTGGGGTTCCGCAGGGGTCTGTTTTGGGTCCGGCTCTGTTCAATATCTTCATCAACGATTTAGATGTTGGCATAGAAAGTACGCTTATTAAGTTTGTGGACGATACCAAACTGGGAGGGATTGCAACTGCTTTGGAGGACAGGGTCAAAATTCAGAATGATCTGGACAAATTGGAGAAATGGTCTGAGGTAAACAGGATGAAGTTCAATAAAGATAAATGCAAAGTGCTCCACTTAGGAAGGAACAATCAGTTTCACACATACAGAATGGAAAGAGACTGTCTAGGAAGGAGTATGGCATAAAGAGATCTAGGGGTCATAGTGGACCACAAACTTAATATGAGTCAACAGTGTGATACTGTTGCAAAAAAAGCAAACGTGATTCTGGGATGCATTAACAGGTGTGTTGTAAACAAGACACGAGAAGTCATTCTTCCGCTTTACTCTGCGCTGGTTAGGCCTCAACTGGAGTATTGTGTCCAGTTCTGGGCACCGCATTTCAAGAAAGATGTGGAGAAATTGGAGAGGGTCCAGAGAAGAGCAACAAGAATGATTAAAGGTCTTGAAACATGACCTATGAAGGAAGGCTGAAGGAATTGGGTTTGTTTAGTTTGGAAAAGAGAAGACTGAGAGGGGACATGATAGCAGTCTTCAGGTATCTAAAAGGGTGTCATCAGGAGGAGGGAGAAAACTTGTTCACTTTAGCCTCCAATGATAGAACAAGAAGCAATGGGCTTAAACTGCAGCAAGGAAGATTTAGGTTGGACATTAGGAAAAAATTCCTAACTGTCAGGGTAGTTAAACACTGGAATAGATTGCCTAGGGAAGTTGTGGAATCTCCATCTCTGGAGATATTTAAGAGTAGGTTAGATAAATGTCTATTAGGGATGGTCTAGACAGTATTTGGTCCTGCTGTGAGGGCAGGGGACTGGACTCGATGACCTCTCGAGGTCCCTTCCAGTCCTAGAGACTATGAGTCTATGAGTCTATAAGGTCACTGTTCTTCAGGCCAGATCCTCAATTGGTATAAGCAGCATAGATCCACTGAAGTCAAAGCGCACTGAAGTCAATGGTGCTACTCTGATTTACACCGGCTGAGGATCTGGTCCATGGGGTCTGCCTGACCAGAGGTGAAGAAAATTCCAGAGTTGAGTGTTCTCTACTGAGAATCTCTTGTACCCAGACCTTAGGTATGTAAATCTAGAGACTGTCAGCAAATTTCCCAAAGGTCTCCACTGCCAGGATGCAGCATGAAGACTTAGATGTCCCCTAAAAGAGTCAGGATTCAGGGTGGGATTCATAAACGGACTTAGGCATTGCAACACTGAATATCACAGTGCCTACCTTTTAGGTTCCTAGAAAATCACAGGAACAACACTGTGATCCACAAGGCCGAGTTAGGGCACCTAGGCTCCTACGCAATGAATGGGGGGAGACAGGTGCCTTAGAATGGGACACCCAAAAACTAGCAGGCTAGGTGGGGAGCTGCCTAAACTAGACAATGGGAGATGCCAATGACAGGAGTGTGTGATAAAGCCGCTCCCCTCTCTCAGAGATAGGCACCAAAGTTCAGGCTGCAGAGAGATGTCTATCGCTGCTAGCAATCCACCAACAGGAACCCAACTCCTCAAGTCAGGTACATTAGGTGCCTAAGCTGCTTCTGGTAGGAATGAGTTCCGCGCCTGCCTTGCTCAACACTAAACAGCTAGAGGGGGTCGTGCCAGTGCCACCCCACTTAGAACTTTTAACCCCATAGTTAGAACACTCACCTGGAATGTGGAATTCCCTGCTCTACCTGTGGGGGAGAAACGATTTGAACAGGAGTCCTCCATCTCCTGGGAGGGGGCCTCAGTCACCAGACTACGGGATATTATGGCACATAGACAACTTGTGCCTCCTGACATTGGGGAGGGCACAATCTAAAGGGACATGACCACCCCTTGTGTCTCCTCTGCCCAACTACCTTCCAGACCTGCGCCCAGTCCGGGGCCACTACGCTCTCCCCACCCTTCCAGGATTACCTATTCTTCTCCCATTGCATCCGCACCCCAGCATGTTTGACCGCTCTCCCTGACAGCTGGGTCCAGGTGAGGAATGGGAGGGAGCCACTTCTTACGCCAGCTGAAACTGGCCACTCCGGGTCACTGACTGTGCAGCATGGTGGCTGCCTGAAAGAGAGCTGGAGTCTCCTCTCCCTCCTGGGCCTGTCCCCAGCAGCTAGGACCAGAGGGGGCAGGCTGGGCTGCCACCTCCCCAGCCAGGCTCTCTCTCAGGCAGCTGCTGCGCTGCACAGAGAAGCAACTCAGAGCGGCCGGCATAGAAGCAGCTGGTCCCACTTCTATTGCCCGGCTGCCAGGGACAGGGGTTGAGCGTGCTGGGGGACAGGTGCAGCAGGAGAAGGACAGAGCCACTCTCCCTCCCTCATCCCTGGCAGGCCAAGTAGAAATCTGGGGGAGGGGAGCACTTAATCCCACGTGCCCCCCATACACACACATGTTGCCTATGTTCTGATGGGTGTGTGTGTGTGGAGGAGTCCCCATAACATCTCCTGTTGAAGCTGTTCCATTTTGGATTAACTAATAAAAGACCAGAGGACTGGACTCCGGGTCTTACACCGCCCTAACCTCTCTCACTCTATGGTCCAATAACTATTTAAATATTTATTCACGGTGGAGCAGAGAGAGAGAGAGAGGGAGAGAGAGAGAGAGAAAGATATAGACTCTGTATTCCAATGGTTAGGGTACCCACCTGGGTGGTGGGAGACCTCAGGTCCAGTCTAGGTGAGACGTTCATGGATTGCAGAACTTAGGTGCCTAATCAGGAAGCAGTTGATGGAGCAATTGTGCAATATGCTTCATGAGTGGACCACCTCAGAATAAGCAGACAGCTGGATTCTGAGCCAGCTGAATTTCTCAAGTGGCCCTCAGGGACAATCCCAAAGAGTGTGTTTACACTGCAGCTGGGAGTCAGCCTCCCAGCATGAGCAGACAGACTCACACTAGCGGGATTCAAGCTAGCATGCTAAAAATTGCCATATGGACATTGTGGCTCACGCTCTAAAGCCCACCCCAATCCCTTGGGTCTGAGATCAAGTGACAAGCCCGAGTCTCTGCCAGAGCCACAACATCCCCTCTGCTAGTTTTAGCATGCTAGCATGAATCTGCCTACTCACACTGGGAGGCTCACCCCTAGCTGTAGTGTAGACATAACCTAATGGAGCTCATGACAGCAGCAAAAGGCATAGATGGCAGAGGTAAAGCCTGCATTCAAAAAGAATAGTCACAATCCCAACATCCAATTAAACTGTAACCCTCCTGCGAAGTGTCATTAGCAGGCGTAAAGGCCAGGGATGTCCAGAGATTCTGTCTACAATATAATGTTCGTCTCAGGCTCCCTTTTAAAAACTTATTGGCTTCCAGGTTTTAGGAGCTTGAAATGTGGGGAACTTTTACTAGTGTCTCTCTTCCCTACTTGCACTCAGAAGTCACTGGGGAGATGAAACCACAACTACCTTTTCTTTGGGAAAATAAAATAAAAAATATGTCTGTCCCACAGTTTCAGTGAATTACCTGCCTTGTTGGGGATCTAAGCTCTTATTCACAAACCATTCCCCACCCACTTGAACTGCATTCACCAGTCCAGTTAGACTCAGGATATGCCTACCCTGCAATCACAGGTTGAGTTGACATATCTGAACTAGCTTTAATCTATCTAACTTAGGTCCCAGAAAAGTGTAGTTGCTGCAGTGCATGCTTCAGACTGGGCTGTGCATGCCTGCATGGAACCTGGGTAATTTCTCACAGGATTAGCCAGGTTCACAAAGGCAGCTCTGCTGCTGCTAGGTCAAGTTCTGAAAAAGTCACCTTAACTGCTACCAGGTCCAGTTTTGCAAAGCTAGCTCTGTACAAAACTTGAACAGTGCAAAAAAATAATCCCTGCAGCAGGGTCTCGGCACTTTCAGGCTAAGTCTCTACATGTGCCTGGTGAAATCAGACTCACTCCTCAACTGGAATGCACTGCCTTTACAAAACGGAAAGTAGGTCCTTCAGGGAAGAGGTGTGGTGCTGAGGATAAGGCACCATACAGGCATGTAAGAGAGCTACTTTCAAGTCCTGGCTTTTCCACTGAGGTACTGGGTACCCTGGACATATCAGCTTGCTTGTCTTAGCTGTTTAGATCATAAGCTCTATGAGACAGGGATTTTTTTCTCACTATATGTTTGTACTCTGATCTTAGTTTAGGCCTCTAGGGGCTATCATAATACAAATAATGAAAAATAATAATAATTGCTATGGTTGTTGATTAGGACTCTGGGACCCCAGGTCATGACCTTTATTACCAAAAGATGGGTAAACCTGATTGACTGAAAGATCAGACATCACCATTAGCACTTCCTCCAGTTACTTTCCCCATCCGAACAGCATCACTTCCATCTTATCTAGACCTAGCCTCTGTCAATCATTTCTCATCCAAGATTCAGTCTCTGCTAGCCTGGGAAAGGTGAGACACAGCACTGACCAGTTCTAAATAAAAGGAGACGCAGACTGGAGTGTCATCTACATCCTGATCAAACTGCAGATCAAAACAAGTCACTTATTCCCCAAGTGATCCTCAGGGACAGTCCCAAAGGGTATGTCTACACTGCAGCAGGGAGTGAGCCTCACATATGTGTTGAATTGAAGTGTGACAAGGTAGCACCCCACGTGAGAAAGCTTTTGGGACATATGAACCACATTTACCTTCTAGGGTATCACAGAAAGGAAGGAGAGGAGCCATGCAACTGCAACTTCATCCACACTTACCAGGGTGTCCACATGCATCAACATTTCTCATGCTCATGGTGGATGGTACAGTATCAAAAGCTGCTTGCAGATCTCAAAGAATCAACAAGGACAACCTGAAATTTGTCCACAACCAGGGAAGATCATCAACCAGCCAAGTCAGTACAGTTGCCATACTGTAATAGCCTGGATTAAAACAAAACTCAAAGGTGTCAAGGAAATATAAGCATTCAAGATAATGCTGGACAGGGCCGGCGCTTCCATTTAGGCGACCTAGGCAGTTGCCTAGGGCGCCAGGATTTGGGAGGGCGGCATTTTGCAGCCCTCGGCAGCAATTTGGCGGCGGGGGGTCCTTCCGCCCTCCGGGTCTTCAGCAGCAATTCTGCGGCAGGTCCTTCACTCGTTCCGGGACCCACCGCTGAAGTGCCCCGAAGACCGGGAGCGAGGAAGGACCCCCCTGCCGCTGAATTGCCGCCGACCGGGAGCGTGGAAGGACCCCCGCCTAGGGTGCCAAAAACCCTGGTGCTGCTCCTGATGCTAGAGCTGCTTCACCACAACATCCATTGTCAACTTTTCTAAAAATGGGAAAGGTAGAGTCTGGGGGGGTGGGGGAGGACTTGGCAAAATCACCAGCTGCAGAGAGGGCTACTTGAGCACAGGCCTGACAATCATTTGTTTAAGAGGTTGCTACAAATCTCTGCTTATAATGATGTCCAAGTGAGTATATTGGTCACGCCCCAGATTTCCCGGCATATTCCACAGCATGAGGGGTGGGGGGTCACAAACAGGTGTCAGAGGTTTGTGAACTCTCTGCTCATTCCATATTGCTCAATGGGGTGAGAGGCCCTGCGAGAACCCAGCTAAATGGGAATGGAAGCAGTCCAGTATGGAAAATGAGGGCCGGATATGGGAAAAGTTTATGACCACGGCTCCACATTATAAGGATGAATTTTTGCACAATGGGTATTTTTTTAATAAACGGTTAAAAGAAAGCGAGTGTCTGTTTTGAACAGGTAAGTAATTAAAATCCTTAACTGCACAGTCGAACACACGCAGCAGTACATTGCCAACTACAGACAAAAGTAGGACTGTGCAAGTCTGGACATGCACCTGTTTATTAAATCTTATTTAAAACACTGAAGTAAGTGGCGTGTCTGATGAAATATTTAGGGTGTTTAAACGTGCCACAGCTGACAGAAAGTATTGTTTTCCCTGCTGGCACAAGATTACTTTGTTTTAATTTTTTTTTCTTTCTAAAAAGACCAGGTAAATGATTCAAACAACTTCTAAGCACAAGGTAGGCTATTCATGCCTCCAGTTTCAGCATAGAGCTCTTGAAGAAAGTACTGCTGATTAACTGAATAACTTCTTGTTTTGCTGGTTTTTAATCTGTAGAATTTCCTTTGTATTTTAAAGATACATTTGCATGCAATATGCTACTTACTTAATATCACTGCATAGTTGTGGAATTGGCCTCAAGTATCATTTAATTCTAGACACGCCATTCTTCTGAAGTGGATGTCCTGGTGATGCTTCTGGCAAAGCTAGAAAAAAGGACATTATATTTCAAATTCTTTGAAATACGGAGGTCTTCCCCCTCCTCAAACAATAGTTACTGATAACATTATTGCTGACAAAGCTGAGCCTTTGCATTGCCATGCCATACCATAACTATCTGGTCAATACATCCTTGTTGACTGACTCCTTGGCCAGGTTCAAGCACAATCACTTTCTTCTATGCGCTTCCGGTCCCATCCTTGCCATGAACTCCTTTCGTTCATCCACAAGGACCCATTTCAGCAGCTCTCAAAAACACACATTTGCCAGGCTGCTTACAGTGAAATGAGGTGATTTGTATATAAACTGTGCTTTGTTCCCCTTCCCTCAACCTCTCCCTCTTTGTCTGACTGTTGGTACTGAGATTGTGAGCTCCTCGGGGCAAGGACCCACCCTTCTTAATTGCTTGGAAAGCACCTAGTATATTTAGGGCTCTATCCGTGAATTAATAAAAAAATAATAATAGCTGATTTCATTAGTCCTTTCTTTCACATGATTTTGCAGCTATTCCGTTTTTCGATGTGTGCACAAAATTCCTGTTGATGCTAGTGGAAGTTTTGAGGTGTACTGGTGCAAGAATATACTTTCAGTGTTAAGGAAAATGATTCACACGCTCCACCTCCACTTTCTGCTTTCTCGTGCTTTGGAATCTATTGTTATTGATAATGATATTAAATCACACTTTGCATTTTCAGAGCGCCTTTCAATTTAGGCTCTCAAGGTGCTTTACAATAATTAATTAAACCGCCCAACATTCCTGTGATGTAAGTATTAGTGTGCTCATTTTGCAGATTGAGAAACATAGGCACAGTGCAACTGATCCTGAAAAGGACTGATCGTCTGCTGGGTGGGGCTGGGCTCCCTCAGCTCCTAGTGACTTCAAAATGGTAACTGAAAGAGACTAGCATCTCTCAGGGAACACTATGTACTTTGCGAGCTCTCAAGTGGTTAATTTTTTTGCCCAAGGTCACATAGAGCCTGAGTGTGATCCTATGATGGACTCCAAGGGCAGCAGAAGCAGGCCCAGGATGAGTCATATCACAGTGGAACAACAAAGACTTCGAAGAGAATGTGTGCTTCTGCTTTAAGACCACTCAAAGCTCAGTCTTCTCAACAAGCTGCAGAATTGCGGAAGAATATTTTCAACAGCCTACAGAAAACTCTTTATTTCAATCTTGCGGTTGCAGCTTCGTAAGCAAACCATTTTAAAGGCCTGATCCTGAAAGATGCTGACTGACTTCTGTGATGCGCTGAAGGCCTTCACCTCCCACTCATAAAATCATGGGAGCTGGCTACATTGCAACTTTAATTCTAGAGATATGAAAGGTTTTCTCTAGTTTCTCCTTTCACTCATACTGTGCTTCCATGCTTGTCTAGTTCTTTTGCAACACAAAGAGCAGATGTAGATGCAGACTTGGCAAGAGATGTCAGAAAGAACATGGAATGCTTCATTTACTGGAAAAATTAAAAAAATCTACTTGAATATTAATTAATTCATTATCAACTTGTTAATAATTTATTAATAATAATTTCATTATTGTTGTTATTATTACTATTTGTATTCTGATAGCACCGAGAGATTCCAATCAGGGATCAGCTCCCCATTAGACTAGGTGTTGTACACACATATATTACTTTAAAAAAGTCAAACTCTTTATCAAAGGGCTTTTAATAGCTTGATGGTTAGGACACTCATGGTGAGATGAGGGAGATATTTAGGGTGTGTCTTTTTCTCCCTGTCTCTCTGGTTTTGACCAAAAATTCCATCCTGGATCTGAGAAAGTTGAGTAGAACCAATACATTCCCAAGAAAAGTTTTGGTTCTCATGAATCAGCATCTTCTGATGGACTAAACATGTCATTGAAAAGTTCCCAGCTGCTCCGGTACCTATCATATTTAGTATAATAAATGGTAGATGCAGCACACCAACTACCTAGCTGTTCTTGACTGTTTTGTAGCCATCACAGAAGAAGTAAATTTTAAAGAGGGTTTTGAAGCTTTTTCTCAGGCTATACACCTATGCATAATGAGCTGTTAGGTGGTTTCACTGAAAGTAGGTCTTGTCAAACAAACCAATTACTTTTTTTATATAAGATTGTGATTCTGGTTGATAAAGGCAGCTGTGTTGCTATAGTGTATCTGGATTTCGCCAAGGCATTTGATTTAGTACCACATGACGTCTTGTTTAAAAAACTTGTAGTATATGGAATTAACAGGGCACACTTTAGATGCATGAAAGACTGGCTCACTGACAGATCTAAAAAAAGGCATAGGAAATGGGGAGACATCCAGGAGGAGCACTGTTTCTAGTGGGGTTTCCCAGGGAACAGTTCTTGATCCAATGTTATTTGACACTGACATAAAATCTTTGCTGGCAAGGTTAGCAGATGCCACAAAGACTGGTGGAGGAGGAAGGCAGGTTACAGTTATAGAGTCATGTGAGTCACCTCGTTAAATGGCACGCTCCAACAAAACATATTCTAACACAGCCAAATGCAAAGTACTACATTTGGGAACCAAAACTGCAGGCCTTACATACAGGATGGGAAAATCTGTGTCAGAAAGCAGCGACTCCAAAAATGAATGAGAGGACACAGTAGATAACTGCCTCTGTACAATTCTTTGGCTAAAAGGGCTAATTCAGACCTCGGATGTGTAAGGCTTAAGGAACTAGAGTTGGAACTAGAGTCAGAAGCCAGATGACAGAGCCAAGGGTCAGTTGGGTTACCTGGAATGAGATGAGACAAGGCAAGGCAACAGTGGGTTCAAGGCTGGGAGCAAGCAGGCACAGAAGCTACCTGAGCCATGGGCAAATGCTTTGACCAGCTACTGAACTGTCACTGCTGCTGGGCTTAAGAGCCAGTGTGCTGACTTTTCCAACCAAGCATGTGGTGTAGTCAATCAGTCTGCCTACTACCAACTGCGCTCATTAGGTTGCCCAGAGACTGATTCTGCAGGCTCTGATTCCTGACAGTAATCAGGACAATAGTAAGAGAAATACCCATGGATCGGCAAACATACACATTTTGGGGAAGGTGTGAATTTTTACAAGGTGTTTCTACATCAGACAAAATCATTGGAGATGAGTCTATAGATTGCAGAAGAAGACCAGAGGTGATGTTCATCTTCTCTTCCTTGGTGTAATTGGTTCATTGTTTAGCAAATCTTCTGTTAAAGCAAGAGTTCTATTGGGTTTAGTCATTAGAACCACCGTTGTGGATCCAAACACACATGAACTCAGTCATGAACTTCCAGTTCATAGACTAGACAGGATTTGATCATTTTGCTTGCCCCTTACATTCCCATATCCACCACACTCAGCTCCTAGAAATCAAGAAACAAAAAGCCAAACTCCGTCACTCTTAAATGTTTCTGCGTCTTCCTCTTTTGTTCAGTGGGTTTCATACAACAAAGTGAGTGTCATGCATGGACTGTAGATGATTTGAGATAGTTCATAACCTTTATGTGTTGTACCAGTCATTTATTATCCCAACATTCCAGAATATAACCTCTACCTTTTAAGTAATAGACACATCTATCATTAAAGTATAAGGATGGATAATGAGCAGCCATTTAAATGGCACTAAACTCTCCATTTTCTGATCTGAGAACTCATTACATCTGCCTGTTATTAAATAAGTCTCATAACAATATTTTAATATGATTAAAGACACTGCACCTCATCAGTTAGGAACTCTAGAGCCTAATCTGTGCAGGCTGTTAATACACTGGGAAAGAACAGCATGTGAATCTTTTGTATTCGTTTCTTTCTTTGCTACTGGTAGTGTCACTACCTTATCAGTTAAATGCAGGAGCTTAACAATGAGTCCTCTGAGCAAGGCTCTCTGTTTTTGCTGGGTGAGGTTAAAGAGCAAACACATTGTCATGAGCTTTTAAAAGCTTGATCTCAATTACACCTTAGTAGGGCAAAGCTCTCAGACACACAACACTTTGACTTTGTAAAGATTGTGACTCTCCAGGTACATAGGTTCAATGGAGAAAAAATGCACTTGACATGCCCACTGCTGTTTCCCTGCAGGAGGCGGTGTATGCATTTAGAGAGAGGAGGAAGCGAATTAAATTTGCAATGAGATGAAGGAAAATTTTGTTTGACTGGCAAGAATTTGAGAGAGAGAAATATCCCTTATCATGGAATGATAAACAACGGTCTGGAAATGGTGTTTTGAATAATCCAGTCTGATTTCCAGCATTTCACAGGACTGTTTACTCACCCATTCATATTAACTTCTTAAATAGTTTGTTTTTTACCAGTACTTGTGGTAGCAACCCGTTATAGAAACTTTCCAGGCAGTCAAGAAAGGATGGAGCTTGCAGTGGATAGATGGACAGAAAGACAAGTAGACAGAGGTCAAGGAAAAGAGACAACAAAAGGGATTTTCCATGCAAATCAAGATTTGCTACAGGCAGCATAGCAGGAGTGGGTTTTAACAGGAACTTAAAAGTAGAAAGTAGAGCAGATGATGGCTATCTGCAGTGATGCATTAGTGATGATCACTTTTGTAAAATATTTTTAACCTATTCTATCACTAGCAACGAAATCTTCAAGAGTGTTTCCTAATTTGTTCCTGCAAGATTTGTAATTGATGCAATCTGTATGTGCAAAATGGCCACCTGTGTATGCAATATGGATAGGGTTTCCATCTCTTGAGCAATATTTTCAAAGGAACCAGGGGGCAGTTAAGGCGCTCACTGAAAATCAATGGGAGCTGAGTATGTGACTGCCCTTTGAAAATCTCCCCCTGCGTTTTAACAGATAACAATTGATAAAGCTATTCCAGTGTCATTGTTTGCTGTTCATTTTAAAATAAAATAAACACTGAAAAGAACTGATTTTAACTATTTTGAAATGTCAGTTTTTCTTTTCAACTTTTCTGTAGGATTCTGTCTAGAGTCTGATGGAAGAGAAATTAAATAACCTACTTAGTCAATGTCTACACTAGCACTCTTGTCAGTAAAACTTAAAAAAGCACCAGTGTGGCCAACGCTAAGTCAGTGGGAATCGCTCTCCCGCTGACATAGCTACCGCTGCTTATTAGGGGTGGTTGAATCATGCTGACTGGAGAGTTTTCTCCCATCGGCCCATCTCCACTACACAGGAGACCTTACAGTGGTGCAGCTGCAGGAGTACAGCTGTGCCTCTGTAGTGCAGACATAGCCAAAGAGAGAGAGCTGCCTAATGGACGTCGGTAGTTTATGCAGGGTTGTTGTAATCCTGTTGACCCCAGGATATTAGAGAGACAAGGTGGGTGAGGGAATCTCTTTTATTGATTGTCCCTCTCTCCAGCAGAAGTAGGCCCAACAGAAGAGATTACCTCACCCACCTTGTCTCTTTGATAGATTATAACTTTTCCTATCTTCGGCACATCTGCAGAATTGAAATTGTAACAGGGAGGAAAATTCAGCCTAAAATCTATGGAAATAAAATTTAACTTTAAAAAAAGTATTAATACTAAAATATACAGCTTGAAACCATGTTCCAAATTGCATAGAATAAACACAGTGGGCCAGATTATCTGGAATGATAAACAGATCCAGAAAAGATGATTAGAATAATATAGGCTGATTCCAGGCAATTCTGTCCCCTTTGCACAGCTCCTATTGGACAAAGGAGACAAAATCATGCTCTAACTCCCCTGTTGGAGGTATTTCTGTGTCTCCCCTCCTCAGCTTTGCAAGTGCTCATTGCATGTAGCAAAGGAACTAGCAATAAATCGGTCATCTGATCAACGAATGGATTGTCACTGTGTTTGAACGGTGTTTTTGTTTTACTATGACTTGTTTAGATTTTAAGTTCCTTGAGGCAAGAAGAGTGTCTTGGTATGTTATGGGTTGGCATGGTAATGTATGGTATAGACTAGTACAGTGGGCAGAATTTAAAAAATTCTCTTTGTTATTAGGTCCAATATTAGGTCTGTTTGCTAGTGTGAGCATAGGGAATACTGCTAGACCCAATATCTCACCTATTGGTAGAATGGTAAATGAAGCTTCTCACTGGACATATTGTGCTATAGAATTCCAAGCATACCATTGGCATTCAGTGAATAATAAATAAATAAAAATAAAATAATGACGATAATAAATAACAATATAGCTATTACATAAATTCCCATTTGTGGGTGAAAATGTGCAGGAAAATGCCCCAAAGCTCAGGAAAGCTCACAAATATTTCAGGCATAGATTAGAAGGCTTTTTTGAAAACATTATGCCTACTCTGAATGCAATTTTCAAATGACTTCATTTTAAGCCCTACGTGCACTGTGAAAATATAACATATATGCATTGTGACTGCGTACTATTGCGCAATCCAGTTCTAATAGCATGTGCTATCATGCATGACCTAAATAAATTATTTATGTTGAGTTAGATTTGACCATGTATTCACAGTACAATTAATTCAGACCCTGAGACTGACTGTGCATAGGCATAGGAGTCTGATCACACAGTCAATTGCAGGATGGGGACCTTAATGTGTAACTACACCTCTACCTCGATATAACGTGACCCGAAATAACATGAATTAGGATATAATGTGGTAAAGCAGTGCTCCGGGTGGGTGGGGCTGTGCACTCTGGTGGTTCAAAGCAAGTTTGAAATAACACGGTTTCATCTATAACGCGGTAAGATTTATTGGCTCCCGAGGACAGCGCTCTATCGGGGTAGAGGTGTCTATGTCTCCAAGTATACTGTAGCTAAGGAGAATATGTACATAATATATGTATGAATCAGACTGAAAGGTTACGTACAGTACATGGACATGTACTGACTTGACCCATATGTTCACGTGTAAGCACATGCACAAGGCTAATGTAAATGTTGTCATGAAAAAACACTGCATTTTCCTAATGTAATGTGCATCACAGGCCTGAAAGAAAATGAAAGAAGGTTTTTAGCCTTAAATTGTGGGAAGTTTGATCCAATTCTTGTGAAACTGATTCTGCAGTGCTTTGCCAAGTTCCTCCATTAATGGGCAATTTACGTCAGTTAATTATTTCGAAACATAGGAATTGCCATAATGGATCAGACCAGTGGTCCATATATCCCAGTCTCCTTTCTCCAACAATGCACAGTGCCAACTGCTTAAGAGGAAGGTGCAGGAGAAACTTTGTGCAAGATAGATATGGAGTAACCTGCCAATAAAGAAGTTACTTGTAAATAAAGCTGTACTTCCCTTCCAAAGCTCTGGGGTAAAATTCTGGCCCCATTAAAATCAATGGCAAAATTCCCATTAATTTCAATGGGACAAGGATTTCACCCTTGGTGTTTATTATTTTTGTAATTCTTGCTGTCGTAACTCTGTATGTTCCTATTGTCCATATACCTATCCTGTCCTTTTAAATTTATTTTTAATTTCTTATCATATAACACCCATTACCACATACAGTGTTGGGGCACTCTATAAAAGGCAAAAAACAGTGCTGTGAGTTTAGGCATACTATGCTTATGTACTAAAGCAGGTTCGGTATGTAATTCACTATATTCACGGATTATAAAGACAAAAGGGCCCACTGTGGTCATCTAGTTTGATGTCCTCTATACACTGGCTACAGAAAGCCATTGAATTTTGTTATGTCTTTGCCTGCAAGATTAAAAAGCCCCTCATTATCAGATATCTTCTTCATATGTAAGTGCCAGTACACAGAGATCAAATTACTCCTTATCTCTTTGATAAACTGAATAGATTGAACTCCTTAAGATCTCCAACTCCTGGTGCTGGACATGTGTTCTAACCACTAGGGCTGATGCCCGCTCTAACCAGTAGTTATGGCTGCCATGTCCTAGTCACTGCCATCCATTAGTTACCTGCAAAAATAAATTTCCAACTAGGCTTCTACCCACTCTCCACTTGTGCAAAGAGTTAAGGGAGCTCCAAGGAACACAAGATACAACAGTGAGAATGCTATGATGATGATATTATCAAAGATGACAAGTTTCCAAGATCAATCAGTGAATTTAGTGAATAGTTCAATGGGCAAACATTTCTCAATAGAAAACCGCTAGAAACCCAAAGATTCTTAAAGGGAAACCACTCAAAGATAGAACTTCACACTAAATGCATCAAAGGAGATTCTCAGCCATGAAAAATGATAACACTCGAACTGTAAGAATTGTCTCACAGTAAAATAACCCTTGGAAGAGTAATAACTGTAAGGAGAATTCAGAATGACATGAACATTTTCAGTGATCTAGATCTGTGAAGAAATGCTATAGGAAAACCAGTGAAAAGGGACATTTCCTTTCAGAGATGTAACATCTTGTAAAAATAGATAGATCCTCAGACCAAAACTTGCTTGTATAAATGATTTGTCAAACGATTTTGAACAATGACCAAGGCTATAAATATTTTGATCTCTTCACAGACGATTAATGAAAAAAGAAAGAGGCAACAGTCACAAAGAATAATTTAACCCACTCTTGCTGATTGGATGCCCCGCCACCCCCACTCCACCCCCCCACACACACACACACTGGTTATCCAAACTACTGTAAAGCTCCAGCTTCAGGGTGGGTTTTTTGTGTTTTGTACAGCCATGGACCAGAGAGTCACCAAACCAGTTAAGTCAGATAAACAGTCAAATTATTTAGGGCCAGATCCTCTGTTGACATAATCTGGCAAGGAAACTAGGCCGGTTTATACCACCTGAGGATGTGGTCCTGTTTTATCAGTGGTAGTAATTATTTATTTGTATTATTGTAGCACCTAAGAGCCTTGGTCAATTTATAGTTGCTGATTTTGGCCTCGTATATTATTGTTGTTATTCTGTTTTGTATTTACTGCAGGAATATCTAGAGGCCAGGGCCCATTGTGCCAAGCACCAAACACACATATAACGAAAAGCTGGTTCCTGCTCCAAAAAGCTTATGCTCTGAATTTAATATGAGAGGTGGATACAAGCAAACAGTGACACAGCTTTGCAACATATAAAAAGCAATGGTCACAGTACACCAGCTGCCTCCCCATTTTTAAGGGTTTTGTAGGCATCATGGCATAACTGTAAATAATTCACCGGAAAATTAGAGTCACATACAATCACAAATGATCCGTCACTAGAATGACTGAAAGGCCTATAGGAAAACTTTTTTATGGGCCATTTGGCTAGCTGCAGGACTGTCCCTCGAGATAAAGAATCACAGAAATGCCCATCATGGGCACCAAAGAATCCTGTGGCACCTTATAGACTAACTGACGTTTTGGAGCATGAGCTTTCGTGGGTGAATACCCACTTTCGTCAGATGCAAACGTCTGTTAGTCTATATGGTGCCACAGGATTCTTTGCTGCTTTTACAGATCCAGACTAACATGGCTACCCCTCTGATACTTGACATCATGGGCACAGTACACATAGCCATTCTTATGAGAGGGAGAAGTTTATGCTAATTGATGAGTATGAGTGAAAAATATTTGGCTCCACTCCTGTTATAAACTCCCACGCATCACTTTGAAAATCCACTCCTATGTGTCCTTAGCACTGATTTTCAAAGTAAAACACAACAGGCTAGAGACAGATGGGCCATTATTGTTTGTGGTTCAAAGGGAGAGAACTGGTTTAGTGGGGAAATAAAATCCATAGTAATAGAGCAAGTACCCAGAAATGTTCTAAGAGAGGATAAGCATGTTCTAAGGTGTTTTAACAATCTTCTGGCTCTTCGCCCAGAACTCAGTTGGCACAGTTGTATTCAGCACCAGGCCAGCACTCTTTGAACTTCTGGAAACCTAGAGTCATATTTAGGCTTGTTGGCAAAATTCTTTTTTTGTTTTTTTAATAATTTCGACAGACAATTATTTAATGACAGTAGATACTGAGATTCAAAGAGTTAAAGTGCTATGAACTGTTCAAACACACTGTCAACATCACATATCAGAATACATAAAGTACACAAAATATCCTTAAATCAACAAATCCATTTGTAACTATTCTAATTCAAAACCCTAAAGCACTGGATTTGACTAGAAGAAGTTCTCAAGCACCATTTTTCTTACTTTGGCTGTCTGTAAATTTTGATGATCATTGATGGAAATATATTTAGCTAGTGGAAAGATCTATGACCTGGGTATAATAATCTGGTTGTCAATGGTTCCCTATTATAACTTAATTTTACGGGGGTTTTGTTTGTTTGTTTGTTTGTACAATTGCTTACTGCCAGGGTTCCGCTGAAAGGGATAGAACAATAGGTGGATGATGAGACAATGTCCTTACCGGATGCTGTTTGGGCATTTGTTGTCTAGAAAAGCCAGCATGCTTTAACCCTCCTCAGTAGTTGGTCTCAGTTTTACATGTGATCTGGACTATCCTCAGTATGCTAACTGGCCCTTACAGAACTGCTATCAATAAAAGAGCACCTAATTTACCATGCACCTAATTTACCATGCACCCGGTTCAATACTCTCTGCAGATTTCAACATTTAACTCCAGATATTAGCTAAACTACATTAACCAAACACATTAATAATTTCATAGGTATTAATTTTAAGGGAAACAGAATAATACAGTTTTATTAAAGAGTTTGCTCAGCAAGTACAGACCCACATCTTCAAGTTACAATGAGCTTGATTTTCACTCACAAAGGTATAAATCAGGAGTAACTCAGTTAAAGTCAATAGAGTTACACTGTTGTAAGATCTTTAAGTATGTCTACACTACCCGTCAGATTGGCAGACAATGATTAATCCAGCGGGGGTTAATTTATCGTGTCTAGTCTAGACACAATAAAACTACCTCCGAGCATTCTCTCGTCCACTCATGTACTCCACCACTGCGAGAGGTGCAGGTGGAATTGACTGGGCAGTGGCAGCAGTTGACTCACTGCAATGAAGACACTGCGGTGAGTAGGTCTAAGTATGTTGACTTCAGCTATGTTATTCACGTAGTTGGAGTTACGTGACTTATATTGATCTCCCCCACCCCCAGTGTAGACCAGGCCTATGTGAAAGGAGAACTAGACCCACTGAATTCACAATATTCATAACACTGTTATCTTCTTTCCTATTTGAAACTCACATAGGATTATAAAGATCAGTTTCAGAGATGATCTGTCAAATAGATCAGGCCATTCAAAACATTGAGACACAGCATAGCTCCAGTCCAGTCTGGCTGAAAGTCAGTAATAGGTTTATTGTTGAAGGGTATGATGTTAGTTCATTAAAACTTTAGCAAGGAAAAGTTCAAGGGTACATCTACAATGTAATATCCAGCTCAGGTGGACATACCCACACAAGTTCTTATTGAGCCAATGCATTAAAAATAGTAGTGTAGCCACAGGGTGTTCAGAGGGGCTAGCCACACAAGTGCATGTCGAGGGTTCCAGATGAGATCGCAGTCTGAGTGGCTAATCATCCCACCCTTGCAATGTCACAACTACTCTTTATTTTTAGCTTGCTACCTCAATCACTGCCAGTGTGGGTATGTCTACACCAGCTAGAAATTACACCTCCAGTTCCAGTGTAAACATAGCTCAAGCAAAGGAAAGTATGAGTGAGAAGGCTGGCAGGCTTGGACATGCAGAAGAACTAGATGGCCTGGTTTTAAGGTTGTATTTATATTTACATCTATAAAATAGCAGCAAAGGGGCAAAGCCTATATAAAGAACATCAATAAGTTTACAGCCTAGTTGTTTTATTTAATAAGTTATTCAAAAGCATTCCTAATATTTTGTTTGCAAATGTTTGTGGATCTATTAAATGCCTATTCATTAAGAAATTGCATTGCACAGTCTGTCTGTAGCAGCTATTAGCAACACCTACATTTAGAGTGCTCCATACAATCGCCCTGAGGTTTAGTTCCGTGCAACTCCTTTCTGAGAAGACCTATAAAAACAGATCTCTGGCTTCAGCAGAAAGGTAAGATGAGGTGCAGAAAAAACAGTCTAATATAGTTACACATAATATTACCTCCTAGCCCACTATACACTCTTCCTCCAGACAGGCCCAAAATTCCTACCTGTTCATTGGTTTTCTCCAAGTCAGTGGCAATATGCAAGAAGAGTGTGCATCTCTCTTTCCTGTAATTAGAACACAGAACCATAAGTTTAGAAGAGATTACAAAGGTCATCTAATTTAATCTCCATTGGTAGGCAATTGAGGAGATCATGGCCATAAGACTAAATACCATTTTTCTGATTCTTCTTTCCACTCTCTCTCTTCTCAGTAAACAACCTCCCTTGCTAATTATCTTGACAACTTCTCTGTATACTATTTTCTCAGAGCCATCCTTCCAGTGAGACTTGTCTAGGCATACCTGACAATATCTTCCAACAACAAAAACAAAACCTGGAGAATGAAGTTCCATAACTGTATAAAATCTCAAAAATGCATTACATTTGCAAACAATGACAAAACTGCAGAAGAAAAATCTGTATTACTATGCAGGGGCTTTCAGGCTGGGAAGGTAAGCAGGGACCAGGATCTTCACACTTCCTACTCTAGGCTTGGGGGAAAAAAACAGTATATGCCTCCCATCCACACCTACAGAAAGGCTATCATTTTCTAGAAAATTCCATGCAACTTTTCCATAAGAACTGGCTGTATAATCCAAATAAGAGTGGGTTTCCCTCTTCCCCACATCATGCTAACATGTATAATTGCCCCAGTTCCTACTTCCTCTTCTTTCCCCTGTGTGTTGTTGGGAATAGCTGACCCACTCCGCCCTCACTGAAAAGTCCTATAGAATACAGCACCTAGCACAATGGGGTCTGGCCCAGGACTAGGGCTCCCACCCACTGTGGTAATGCAAATAATATATTATAATAACAATAATGGAAAGATGTTATAGGCTATATAGAGGAATGAGGAGGAATGACTTAGGATAATCAGATCAACATGATGAGGTGAGACGAAGCCCTTGGTCTTGCCTGGATCATGCAGACACAATATGAAAACAGAATCTACAGTGTGATTTTATAGGCTAAAACCAATTAATTGTACCAACTCTATACAAGTAAAGTGAACTTTGCTGTAGCATGCTGACAAGCCCTAAAGAAGCACATCAAGGATTTCAGACTGAGTCCATTAAAAAGAGGTTTATTAATTACAAAGGTGAAACATATGGCCAAGAAGTAATTTCCCAAACCCTTTTATTGAATATATCATTTTCCATCTTCATTCTTCTTTAAATACCCATGATGGATAATTTCCTTCAAAGTCCATATTATGCCAGTGTAGACTGAGATGGCTTTCTCTTTGAAGAAGGCTACAGAGAAGAACAGTATTTCACACCTTGCTACACACCTGATCCTACAAGGGTATGAGGCCCCTCTGACTTCAGTGGAAATTAAAGGTGCTCAGGACCTAAATAGAGTGGCTAGCACTTTGCAGGACAGAAGCTTGGAAGAGATTCAATGTGAGTTATAAATAGACTCTCTTGGAGCAGAGGAATAGCACGAAGCAGAGCTTTTGCCTCCATAGAGCTTTTTCAGGTCACAGAATATTGTTTCTTCTGAACTAAATCTGTTGTTTATAGATATGTCAGTTTTGGACTATGTCTCATACTTCCTGCTGATAAAAGATGCCTCCTTCTCACCTTAATAAGCCTACTGGGTCAGGTCTTTAGCACTTTTAAATAAATTATTAAGTAAAACTCTGTTTTCAGTTACACTGCTTCTTCTAAGCATATGTGCAACGTGCCTCAGGTGGCACATGACCGTGATTCATCCCTGAATTTGTTCCTCTGGTTGGATCATTAGCTTCCCCGGCCCAGGCTGGGTACTTACAGGGAAAGTGATATGAATGCTGATCCATGCCCCCCTCACTTACATTGGTACACCCCATTCAAATCAGTAGTGTACCTGAGACCAGAATTTGGCCTGTTATATGGTGTGCATAGAGAATTTCTCCCATGGTTCCCAAAAGATAGTTATATCTTTGGTTATGCATGGTTATAAGTAATCTATTGTGACACTCTGTACCTCAAAGTGGCACCCTGTACCTCCATATTCACCATGGTGATATGATTATGATATGTTTTGTGTAAAGTTTGCCTTGTGAGGTATCATTTAAAAAGTCTTGGCCACTGAACATTGCTATCTTGTTGGAGTGTATGTACTATCGTTGGATGTGAAGTTATGAAGTATTGCTCTAAATTTAGTTCTGCAATCTGTGTTGAGTGTGGAATGCCCGTAGCTAGCCTTTCACTGGCAACAAAGGAACAACTGTCACTACCAAGACAGGCATTGATGGCCTCTCAGAGAGAGCATATACTCAATGGGGGCTGCCTAAAACACATCACAGTAAGGATCTTTCTAGCAGCTGTAAGAAAGTATAAAAGAGGGACAGTAACATCATCACTGGGCCTGCCCCACCCCATCTTAAGACCTCGAAGATCGTCTGGAAGACAAAGACTTTGAACTGGGGAGATTGGTCCCAGGCTGAAAGGGATTCAGTCTATGTATTGAGAATGTGAGCTGCCTGTAACATCTGTTAGGGTGAGAAACTGCTTGATTCAAATCTTGCTTAGTCTGTAGAATTTAGACTGCAGATGTATTCTTATTTCTTGTGTAACCAACTTTGACCTCTATGCCTGCTACTTATAATCATTTAAAATCTATCATAATATATCTGTCTTATATTTGACCTAAAACAGTGTGTTGTTGGTTGAAGTGCTTGGGAAATCTCAGCTGAGGTTAGCAAGGGCTGTTGAACGTCCGCTACCCTTTTGTCAGAGTGGTGAACTAATTAATGAGCTTGCACTGTCCAAGGGAGTCTTGAGCAGTGGAAGATGGTATATTTCTGGGGTACAAGGCTGGGGGCTGGTGTCTCTCTCTGTACATTCATGAGTGTCTCAAGCAGCTTTCATGCAATTTAGCTGGCTGTGGGGCTCCACATGCTGATGGCTGAGTGATCACAGCACCTGGAGGGGTTTTGCTGCTTGTCCCAGCATTGTGTGAGACAACCCAGGCTGGAGAGCTAAGGGAACACAGTGGTCCCATAGTTCCAGGTTGTACTCCAGGGATCATGTCACAGATACCCATATAAGGGAAATTATAGGAGGGGCCAAAGATATATCATGTCTGTTGGCCGGGCCACGTAGTCTAGTTCTCTTTGCACATTACTGAATGGTGGGGATTCCCTGCTGATGAGGATTATTATATCATAGCTGTTTGTTTACAGTGCATAGCGTTGCTGTAAACACTGATGATGATACTTGTTGGATATTGTGTATTATTAATCTAGAACTAGGAGCGGTGCCAGGGTTTCTGGCACCCTAGGCAGAATTCGATTCCGCTTCCGGTTCCGCTCCCATGGCGCCACTGAAGAAGGACCCTCCGCTGAAATGCCGCAGGTGAAAGCAGCAATCATTGAGCTGCTCAACTGCCTTCCGCTGTTTTTCGTGGCACGTCGGCAGAAGGTCCTTCTTCGGCAGCGCGACGGGAGCAGAACTGGAAGCTCCCGTGTGCCCCGTGGGGAGCGCACAAAATGCCACTCCCTGAATCCTGGCGCCCTAGGCGACTGCCTAGGGTTGCCTAATGGAAGCGCAGGCCCTGTCTAGAACACCTTTTTCTCAAATAGTCCTAGTATAATAGCTACAATACAGCAAAAACCTGCTCTAGAATGATATGTTATTACACCTGAAAACAATTCAGAGTCTGCTATAAATAGCAAAGGATTTAAAGCAAAATCTAAAGCATTGTTGAGTAAACCTACCTAAGCTGCTATAGCGTAGTGGCCTTAGGATGACTTTGTCAACTCCAACAAGTGCCAGCCAAATATCCTGACACACTGATATGCCAAGCCTGAAAGAGAATGGCAACCCTGGGTGCTTATTTTGCCTTTTTGCAGTTCAACAGTGTCATGCAACTGTTGGCTCAGTTAGCAACTGTGTCAGCTCTTGGAATAACAATTACTTATGTAGGTTAGGTACAATGCCAAAAGTGTTTCAAAGAGTAAAATCATGAAGCATTATGGACGTGAACACAATGATAGTAAAGGTGACTCCTTGGCATCATGCACCATAACAACTCATTTCACCAAGGGCATAATAAGACAGCTTTGTTTTTGCCTCCATCACAAGTCATAAAAATATTGCAATTTTCTTTCGTGTTTAAACAAACACTTTTCTGAGCAGTCATTTTCTCTATTTACAGTAAATACAGGGCTCCCAATTAACTGTTGCCCTGTTCATCTGTCGTCATTTACTCCAGCATAAAGTGGTGTAAAACACCACCATTGTGATTTGGTAGCATTGCACACTCCCTGTGCACAGGTGAAAATGACCGCAAAAGGTGCAGATACTTTAATAAACCAGCAATATATCCAGTATTCTGTAGCAAAATAGTATAGGATAATACTATCATACAGCATAGTACTATGTTAGTATAGTCGTTATACTGTTACTGTAATGTAGAATATCTAGAATAATATATATTTGTGGAGTAATATTTATAATTAGTAGTTAAGCACAGATGGGCAGATTCTAGTATCCATACTCAGTATAACACTATTCTGATACCAAGTTATCAAATGTAACTACTCAAGAAGTTATTACACAGAGTGACTAAGAGGCTTAGAATCTGGCCTTTAATTCATGGGTACTAAAGCAGAGTGAGAACTATATGCTGCTAATAATTTCAGTTTTCTGGTAGGTGTGATTCTCTGATGGCAGCATTTCTACCAACAATATTCAAGCAAAAGATGACATTTTATTCCATAAGAAAGGTGTCATAGCTGACAAAAATTTGTCTTTGTGTAACGCATACTGGCCAGTTTTCAGAGTAGCAGCTGTGTTAGTCTGTATCTGCAAAAAGAACAGGAGCACTTGTGACACCTTAGAGACCAACAAATTTATTTCAGCATAAGCTTTCGTGAGCTACAGCTTACTTCTTTGGATGCATAGAATGGAACACACAGACAGGAGATATTTATACATACATACTGGCCAGTCAATTAACCATATCAGAATATTGCCATTATACACTGTTTTGTCCTTCTGAACAATGGAGCAAAGAGAACATGATGAGAACGTTTGTATGTTTAAGGGAAATCACCAATATTATTAATTACATTTCAATATGCACTGTAGCATGAGGTTAAATCCTTTCGTTAGAGCCCTGATTTTCTTCTCACAGAATTTTAATTGTCAATCCTATTCCTCCTCTATTTTCCTGCACCAAATTCCTCCCCCTCCTCAAAAACTTATGAGATAAATTCCAGCCATGCTCTTTGCATTACAGTCAAGAGTCTATTTTTCTTCCTGCAAAAACCGTAATACAACTCAAAGTTTCAAAATGTCTCATTGACTTCAGTAGGAGCAAGATTAGACACCACAGGAACAATGCATGGTATCCCAAAGGCAGTATTAGCAAGCATAAAATCAAAGGGCCATTGGTAAAATAGCCTGTATGGGAATCACTCTTTTTGTAATTTGTTCCCGGCACAAGCTGAAAGGAAAGAGCATCCACATGACAATTAAATGATAGAATGATTCATGTGTGCTCTTTTAACAATAAATTATCTATGGATTTCTAAAGACCCCCAAATTCAATTTTCATTATAATCTCACAATAAGCACTGCCATCTATGCTGTTCAGCATTTGACATAAATTATTTGAGGCAGTTTGTATTTCATCTTGGTTGATACAAGAAATTACAAGTGGCCTAACAGTTAGTGACAGAAGTTGACATATCAAAGGATTCATAGGAACATAAACAAAAAATAAATCACTATTTCACTGCCCCTCCCCAAAACTAAATTCCTCATTTTACAAAGACCATATAATCCTTTCATTTTCAAACAAATACCACTGCATCATTGTTATTCTAACATAAGCTAGCATAAAGCTTATAACAAGGAGCATGTTTAATGTGCTTTTTAATAGCTCTGTTTAAAGGACTTCTTACTGACATCATATCATTGGGGAATCCAAAGGGGATTATATGTGTCAGCCCAATCAATTGGTGGTAATTGTAGCACAAAAGACCTATCTGAGCCACAGTAAACTATGCTCTATATTCTTCTACCTTGTAAAAAAAACAACTGTTAAATTAATTGGCACTAAAAGCATGTAATAGTTATCTAATCTATTAATTTTTAGTTTAATATTAACTTGGGTGTCTCCTATGACAAGTATTTGACCTGCAGAGAAAGAATGGAGTAAGATCACCATTACAGTCTTTCAAGTTAACAAAATAGTTGCTTGAAGAAAAGAGGTGAAGGCATTCTTTAGCTTCTACCTTGTATTCTAAGTTTTTATTTGTTTTCATACAAGTATTGACTTTATGTGGGGCCAGCCTGGTGGTACCTGATGCAGCATGTTCCTTTGAAACTTGGGAGCTTTCAGCTCAGTCCCTGGGACAATAGAGGCTACATTGACATTTTGCAGAGCAGGAAAGGTGCATTAAATGCTCATGACCTTGATTCAGTTGCGCAAGGGGGTACTAAGAAGCCATGTGCCAGGCTTCCTGGGCTTTGTTCCTACCTCTGTCACTGAGTCACCTGCCTCAGTTTATTCGTCTGTAAAATGGGAATATTACTATTCACCCACCTGCCTCAGGGTCTGACCCTGAGAGATGCTGAGCTCCCACAAGCTCTTTTGCAATCACTGGGAGTTAAAGATGGTCAGCTCTGAAGATCAAGGCTTTAGGGCCAGACATTGAAGTTTTACACAACGTATGTGTCATATTCTAACTTTAGTTACACTAGTGCAAATCTGCAGTATCTTCATTAAATATTCCTCCTGCAGAAGCCAATGGAGTTACTCTGGTTTATGCTGGTGTAACTGAGGTCAGAATCTGGCCCACTGACTCCCAGTGGTGCAGGATTAGGCCCTTTCTGCCTTCCACAAGTCCAAGGCATCTAAGAATATCAATTAATAACAAATATGGCAAAAATGATTCTATTCCTTCTATTCCTGCAAATGGAGAGGTTTGGGGAAAGCATCATGATGTGCAAAATAAAAGTCACAAATATGTATAATTATTTCACACTTTTGAAAAATGACATATTTGGTAGCTGACATGATTTATTAATCTTTGATCAAATAATGTTTATTACTGAAGCAATGCTGCTAGATGGGGTTTGGCTATCACAAGTGGCTAATACACCTGTGAGATTATCAGATATGGTACCACATCACTATTTTGTGATCACCACACTTCATACAGTTGCTATAAAGTTGACTATTTAGCAGGTTTAATACAGTAACACATGAGTTAAATGTTTCATAGTGATAAGGGCATTTTCTCAGAATAGTCAGTCACCAAGTAATCTGAATTATCTCCTACTGTATTCCAAATAGTTTTAAAATGAGAACACTTTTTATTTATATGGAACCCTACCTGCCAAGACTTTCTAAATACCTCCCAAAACAAACAGAAGATATTAAAATGAACCAAAGTGATCTCAGAGGGCAAAACTTTCCAAAGAGCCAGATCTGCCACAACGAGACAGGCATACCCATTTTTGTTCCTTCATTTCCATGGAAGTAAAAGCCAACACAGGGTGTCAGAAATTGTGTAATGTGCATGGAACCAAGCTTGTTTAGGGTTTCTAGAGCCAGATGTTCAGAACTGAAATTACATGCAATTTAATGTGCAAAAATACATGCCCATTTGCATGCACAATTACCATCACTGAACAAACAATTGTGATAACTGAATGTGCCAAAAAGTTGTTGCAACCATGCATGCAATCATGGGAAATGAGTGCACAAATTAGGTGTGTGACTGCAGTTCTGAAAATCTGGCCCATAATGTCAAACCTTAAAGTCAGTTTCCGTCCCAGCCAGCACTATAAGTCAAACAGTGGGCAGAAAAAATCTGTCTGCCCAGCCCTAATAGTGACACCAATGCTTACTGTGCTAGTAGCAGGTGTATGATATACTACATTGTTAGGCAGCCCAGTCCAATCCAGAGAACACCCAAGTAGTCTTTGGGCATTAAACATGGCCTTGCAGTGAAAGCACAGGACTAGCACACCGGAGATCTGGCTCTGATGCAGACTTCCTTAGGTAAGTCACTTCTCTGTGTCCCCGTTTCCTCACCTCTGAAAAGAGCAATTCAAATAATAATAATTCTTTCTTCACAGGACTTAATTCATGGTTGTGAAGTGCTTTCATATCTTTCAATAGAAGACTCTATGAAAGGGCAGTGTATTGTTATTAGACCAATCAAAGGCATGTGTTGTGGTATTCAGGTCAATGTGTGACAGGCCAGGCTGCGGTCTGGCAATATTCTTTCAATGGGAAAACTGACCCTTGATTTTACAAGAGACTCAAGAATTTGTGTAGATTGTCCACACAAGCGCTATTCAACAGGTGTATGTAAAGAACATGGGGCCATTGTTAGGATCAGTTAGTACTCGTTCCCATTTTTTAATGAAAAATGCCATCTCCTGGAAAGGATTCTATCTGCAGAATATGATCCTACATTGATCAATCCTAGGAAAACTTGTTGGTTAAAAAGCATTCATGGAGTACATCATTTGGTGAGTTGGGTGGTTTTGTTTCTGGTGCCTTGTTGGGTGACCATTTTTTTTAAACAGGAGCGTTAATGAATGGCAAACAGTGAATGAGACATTTATGAAATATTCAGGATCTGACTGCCCTGTGGGAGGATATGCTGCCATTTCCATGTGCCTGTGGCTTCAACACTTGTCCTTTTTTCCCCTAGAAGAAATTGAGGCTATGGTGTGGTGGCAAGATTACATTTTAATGTTCTCCCCTTTCTGTTTAATTGGTTCACAGAAATTCCTTTCTCTACCCCTTTGCAAGGTTTTTGCTCTCAAACACGCCCGGTGCCACTTTTCCCACAAACTCTACCCTCTAAAGCAAGGTAGGCAGCTAATTCCAAATAAGAGAAGAAAAAATGAAAGTTATTATATTTCAGGACCATTCGAGAAGTCAAATAGTTCTAGAACTTCTTCTCCGAGGCTGCTGTTCTCTTCAGGGCTGCTCCACACCCAGCCAGCTCTGCTGGCCTGTGTGTTGGTGAGTGGGGCTATGGGCTATCTAATACCCAAAGAGGCACATGGAGAGTGCAGTTCCTTGCACAGGGACAGCAGTTGTGCCTGGCTACTGTGCACCCTTCCTGTATACCTTCTCCCTGTGCTGTTGCAGAGCAACCAAGCACAGTTTAGCCCATAATGTAGGGAAAATACATTGAAAGGGGCCCTGGTTTACAGTTAGATGTTGAATCCACTTTGTCTCACCCACTCACTCCCTTCACTTGTCTTCCTGCTGTCTCCTCAGAGATTTCAATACAATCTAAGGCTCATACTGTCTTCTGCCTTGATGATAGGACCTCAGCCCCTCCCATCGTGTCTCTCATCGCCATTGCCTGCCTCCCCCACAAATGAAATAATGAGGAGGAAGTGATTCATTCTCTTTGTTTTTCCCTCTTACAAAAACAGAACGGTCATCCTGTAGGCCTGCTCTTCAGGAGAGATCCTCCTTTACCTCAGGTGGTCATTGCTCAACTTTTGTGCAGAAGATCCTGATTTCTCTTCCCCATAATGTGTGCATGCAGTTTCGCTGCCCTTAGCACTATCCACTGTTGATGGAGATGTATAGATTCTAGGATGAACCATTCACTGCTGATCAACACTCAAGTTAAAGAATTAACGTTATGAATATCTAACACTGCTTGTTAGTGATACGGCATCAGGTGCTCTTGTGATCATCAGAGTAAAAAATTAGGCACAATGGCAGAAACAGAAGTTAAAAACTTACAAATAAATAAAAATTCACCTGTACCAAATGAGAAATAAAAAGTATCTGCTTTAACTGGAAAATGTGAAGCGCGAAGTATCTCTCCTGTACACATAATAGTTTCACTTTAACTTGCTCTGAACAGTGAAAGTACCTTCAGAGTTAGAAGTTTCTTACATTCTTCCCTGGTGATTTGTTAGTGCTCTTGAGTGATAAAAATCATGATTTTTATAATAAGTGGAGTTACTGAAGTATGTCTGGAATGTGAAAGAAATGTTGAATGCATGGGGTTCATCTCATTCCAGCCAGAGAGCCTTTACAATGGAATGAAAGGCTAAAATGCAAAGTACAAATTATTCCTTGTCCTTCACAAATGTCTGCCCTGGCTGTTCCCTTTGAGACTGCAGTACATCATTTGTTTCATTACTACACTAGTGAGATTGCACCGTTTGAACCATGGCGTTGCAATAGATTGACATTAACACTATATTGCTAAAACTTTCAGAGCGCAAAGAATAAATGACTATTCTCAATATGTCTGAAAAAAATCTAGCTCTGCATAACATGAGTTTTGTTTTAACTCTGGCATGCTTGCAGCACCTGGATATTTCTGTCCAGTAGCACTGATCTTCTGCATGACACATTGGGCGGGCTGGCTGCATGGAGCTCAGTAACTGCTAATTATCTGATATAGATAAATTACAGTAAGTAAGGGAGGGCAGATGGACTTGAGAGACTCTAGTGATCTGGCTTCAATTCTTGGCTCTGCCATGGACTTCTTGTGTGACATTGGGTAAGTCATTTAATCTCAAGTGCACCTCATTTCATAATCTTCTTGTCTGTTGTATCCCTTTTTTACTTTGTCTATCTTGTCTATTTAGAAAGTAAGCTCCTCAGAAAGAACATGGACTAGCATGTGTTTGTACAGTGCCTCGCACACTATAGCCCTGCCTCTAGGCACTTTGTAATACAAATTATTATAAAAAAAGAATGGCTAGATATGTGCTTACACAGAGCCTTAATTCCATAATTACAGGGTTAACTGTCTCAGTGAAATGAGTAGTCTGAATGGGTTTCTATTTGTATTGGCTAGAAGTTCTTGGGAACATTAATAAGTAACACATTAGCTGCAACTAAAGTTCAGGACTTCTGCTCCTCTGTGTTTAATTAGTCTGGAGACAGCTTGAGAGATGCTATTAATGATTCCAGTGTATGTAAGCTGGTTAAATTGCTGTTTCAAAGATGTTCTGAAATATGTTCATATAACTTCTCTGTTTCAAATATAAGCCTACCTCTGGGCTCAGGCTGCATAAGGAGTTCTATGGCAGAGCTGGGAGTGGAATCAGAGTCTCCGACTGTCCTACCTTTTTATTTTAACCACAAGACCAGTCTTCAGCCCCAGCAGAGCCCCTATCCATGAGCTGTGTTGCTCACCAGAACTGAACTAGTAACTCATAAGGAATAATTTACATAAAAGCAAATGCCTCAAACTCTGAGTTGTTCACAAGCTAATGAACAGACATCTTTTGCTACATACGTTGAAAGATTACATTTTTTGCAGAGCTCATCAAAAAATGGGAAAAAATGTGTAGGGAAAATTACTGCAGTTTTTCACCAAATGTTCAAATGTTGATGAAAAATGGCACTGATTTTCTAAAATTTCAATTCTTGTCACTAGATTTATAGTTTGTAAACCACTAAAAAAAGACACTAAACATTCATTACATTTTTCTTCATATTTTTTCCACAGAAATTTTGACCAAAAATCTAATTTTGCAAACTTTCAACTGGCTCTAATTTTTCCTCATGGTGGCCTTACTTGCAGATTGCATTGGTGAGGGTGGCCTAGTAAGGATGGTGTCACTTACTTAAAGTTTGTCCAATAGATATAACATACTTTCCCCTTACTTTAGAATTTTTTTTTCTGTTCACACATAGTTCAATGGCGCATTATGTAGAAGTTAGGAGGGCAGAAAGGGACTTGGAAACCATATCTTCCCTTATAGAAAAGTCCTATGAAATCTCATAGAAAATGAGCATTCTGACATCAGATAGCATTTGAGAAAATTATATTTCAGATACACAAATAGATAAAATAATTACAACAATCTCATTTTATATTCAGTTCTATAGGTTTTTAGAATAGTTTCTATAGAGCTCTATGAAATATTTGTAGAACTCTATTTGTTTCCTTCCTATTGAATTCCATAGGATTTTCCATATGGATTAAATTATATTTCTTACAAAACACAGTGTAGCTAGTCCTCTATTTTACTAATGGCTTGTCTAAAAAGGGAAACTTAGGAAAATTAAACCAATTTAATTTTTAAGTGGATTAGTTAAACTATATCAAACTGCTGCTTATGGAACTAAGCTAAACCAAATTAAGGTCCATTTAGTGCTGAATAAAAGCATCCACACAGGGGTTTAGGGTTGTTTAATTAATCCTCTTTAAATTCACACCTTTAGTTAATTTGGATTAATTTCCCAAGTGTTATCATGTCAATAAGCCCTGAGGATGTTCTGTTCAGATTATCTGGGTTTATTTTATATTGAGATGAAGGACAATATCTTGGTTAAACCACAGGAAACCTGGGTTTTATTCCAGCTCTGCCACAGCAAGTCCAGTAACCTCTTCATGCCTCATTTCTCCCCATCTATAGAATGGGAATGGTAATACCAAACTCTCAGAGCTGCTGTGAGGCTATAATTTCAAAGAGTTAAACTATTATCAGTCCTCCTACTATTGGGCTACTGTCCCTTCTGCATATAGTTTTATATTCAATTCACCCTCATTCTGAGAATTCCATATGTGATAACACCCCAGCATGTACTTTCTAAAAGTATCTGAGAAGATTCCAGTTTGAGCTTGCACTTGCAGTCAAACACTTTCAAGTTTGATCCTTTTTGAGTCTCTGAAGTTCACCCACACAATTACCGCTGCTGTTCAAAGCAACACAGGGCTTATGAGGAAATAAAGAACAACAAAGGATTTCCCAGAGTGCCTTGGGAAACCTGAAAAAGTGTTACTCTTCTATTTCATGTAGTGGTGGTAATTCATCCCACATTAATGGCAAAATGCTGCCCTCAGATCTGTATGTCAAGGCTGGGCTAGGCTATTCTGTTCTCCCTATAGTAAATGCATGAACTCTGTCTCCCATTAGTTCCACACAGATAGGGAGAATAGAATATCGGATCTGTGTGGACCTGAGAGCAAAATTTTGCCCTACAGAGATATGAAAAAATGTGCAGGCAAGCAGGGACATCTCCATCAAAATACACAGGCAGATCTTCAGCTGATGTAAACTACTGTAGCTTTGTCGACTTCAAACTATGCCATGCCATTTTACAGCACTGGAGGATCTGGCCCATAGCTGCTTTATCAGTGAGGCATCCATGAATAAAAACAACCACTTTTCAGCTATTGCAATTGTAAAATACACAGAATGTTAACTAATGGTAAACTGTATAATAACAGTATCTTAACAGTTTCCTTTACAATGGTTAAAAATCAGTCTATGAATTGTATTTGTTGTATATCCCTTATTCCCTCCTTAGCTTCCTCTATCCCACTTCCAGCACTGACCTTACTTTTACCTGCATTTCTCTTCCTCCACCTACTTTTACTAATTAGGGATAGTTCTCTTTCCCACTCTTGCTTCTTATTTCCCACCTGGACTAAAATCCTTTTTTTTTTTTTAAAGTTTCTGTTTTTGAAAAAAATTATATATAACCTCTTGGGATCAGCTTTGACCTACATCTTCTTATACCAAAATAATAGGCTTTTCTTTACTTGGTGCTTAAAATGTTTTTCATTTGACAGACAATTCTGTCATCTACACTTTCCTTCTTAGACCATCTGTGAAAAGAACATTACAAGGAAAAGTAGAGTCACCTATTGGCTACAATCTGTTTACACTGGGCATACATGTTTATGAATCAGATAAGAACTTTGTGTGGTAGCACTAAAAGCTTTATGTATCACGACATCAAAGCAGCTAGAGATGAAAGGGCATATTTTTGCATCATAAACAAAATTTACATATTGTGATATTCCAAGAATCTTTCATTTAAACAGGTGGAAAAACAGGGAAGCAGGCACACATGTAAAGCAAAGTCTTACTTGTGGTTTATGATTAAATTTTATATGGCTTTGATATAACCACTGCAATTAAGTATAGTGATGAGCAAGGACTTGTTTTGCTCTTTATAGGGTGCACATTGTTTACTAATCCTTGGTTTATACAATAAATCTATCTTCTGTTTGGGCACAGCTGCAAATAAAAATTTAAAAGGACAATTTTCATTCTATGGAACAAATTTCAGACTTTTCATCTCTTTTTTCCTTTCTTTCTTTAAGACATGCTAACTTAAAAGAAAACTTTTACGTTTAAACTTGCTGAATGCAAGAAAGCATCACTTTGCAGCTGATATTTTAAATTATAATTGCCACCTTTTGTCAAGCTCTGAAACAAGGTATATGTAATGTAAACATAAGCTGAAGAGGCATTTACCATTTCAGCTGAAGGTAGCTATTAAAAACTGTGAACAGTGACTCAATCATAGCAAATCAACTCACTGCAATTTTCACTTTTCCTGATTTTAAGCATTCATCACCACTTGTACTTCACCCTTGAAAAGAAGGGCAAAAAGACAAATTACTTTAATTAGGAATTAGTTGTGAGAGAATGAGGTGTTCTAATTATATCTAGAACCTTTTAAATAGTTTCACTCAGGCTTATTTGATTTCTTAATTACTGAAACAGAAAAGCCATGCACAAATTGCACTGGCTTTGAAAACATAAATGCTGTCATTCATCTGATATTATAGATTAGTGTACAATGAACAGTGGTAAAGCAATAACACCTCCAAGACAGCACTTGCATTAATACAGAATAAATTTTTGTTGAAGCATTAGATAATCACCCCTTTCTATATCTCAACATACATAATTTTATGCACTATGATGTGAAACCATAGATGTGACAGGTTATAAAGGTATATTTATGAGACATTCTTTAATGCAAGAATACATTAGGTTAAAGATCCCATTTCCATATATATAATATGTCATGCTCTGCATCTGAGCTCTAATTGAGCTACAGTAGGCTGTGGGTATGTCTACACTACAAAATTAGGTCGAATTTAAAGAAGTTGATTTTTTAGGAAGCAATTTTGTACAGTCGATTGTGTGTCCCCCCACTAAGCACATTAAGTCTCATAGACTCTAGGATTGGAAGGGACCTTGAGAGGTCATCGAGTCCAGTCCCTTGCCCTCATGGCAGGACCAAATACTGTCTAGACCATCCCTGATAGACATTTATCTAACCTACTCTTAAATATCTCAAGAGATGGAGATTCCACAACCTCCCTAGGCAATTTATTCCAGTGTTTAACTACCTTGACAGTTAGGAACTTTTTCCTAATGTCCAACCTAAATCTCCCTTGCTGCAGCTTAAGCCCATTGCTTCCTGTTCTATAATTAGAGGCTAAGGTGAACAAGTTTTCTCCCTCCTCCTGATGACACCTTTTTAGATACCTGAAAACTGCTATCATGTCCCCTCTCAGTCTTCTCTTTTCCAAACTAAATAAACCCAATTCTTTCAGCCTTCCTTCATAGGTCATGTTCTCAAGATCTTTAAACATCCTTGTTGCTCTTCTCTGGACCCTCTCCAATTTCTTCACATCTTTCTTGAAATGCGGTGCCCAGAACTGGACATAATACTTCAGTTGAGGCCTAACCAGCGCAGAGTAGAGTGGAAGAATTACTTCTCTTGTTTTGTTTACAACACACCTGTTAATGCATCCCAGAATCACGTTTGCTTTTTTTGCAACAATATCACACTGTTGACTCATATTTAGCTTGTGGTCCACTACAACCCCTAGATCTCTTTCTGCCATACTCCTTCCTAGACAGTCTCTTCCCATTCTGTATGTGTGAAACTGATTGTTCCTTCCTAAGTGGAGCACTTTGCATTTGTCTTTATTGAACTTCATCTGGTTTACCTCAGACCATTTCTCCAATTTGTCCAGATCATTCTGAATTTTGACCCTGTCCTCCAAAGCAGTTGCAATCCCTCCCAGTTTGGTATCGTCTACAAACTTAATAAGCGTACTTTCTATGCCAACATCTAAATCGTTGATGAAGACATTGAACAGAGCCGGTCCCAAAACAGACCCCTGCGGAACCCCACTTGTTATACCTTTCCAGCAGGATTGGAAGCCATTAATAACTATTCTCTGAGTACGGTTATCCAGCCAGTTATGCACCCACCTTAAAGTAGCCCCATCTAAATTGTATTTGCCTAGTTTATCGATAAGGATATCATGCGAGACCGTATCAAATGCCTTACTAAAGTCTAGGTATGCCACATCCACCGCTTCTCCCTTATCCACAAGACTCGTTATCCTATCAAAGAAAGCGATCAGATTGGTTTGACATGATTTGTTCTTTACAAATCCATGCTGGCTATTTCCTATCACCTTACCACCTTCCAAGTGTTTGCAAATGATTTCCTTAATTACTTGCTCCATTATCTTCCCTGGCACAGAAGTTAAACTAACTGGTCTGTAGTTTCCTGGGTTGTTTTTATTTCCCTTTTTATAGATGGGCACTATATTTACCCTTTTCCAGTTTTCTGGAATCTCTCCCGACTCCCATGACTTTCCAAAGATAATAGCTAGAGGCTCAGATACCTCCTCTATTAACTCCTTGAGTATTCTAGGATGCATTTCATCAGGCCTGGTGACTGGCAGGCATCTAACTTTTCTAAGTGATTTTTAACTTGCTCTTTTTTTATTTTATCTTCTAAACCTACCCTCTTCCCATAAGCATTCACTATGTTAGACATTCCTTCAGACTTCTCAGTGAAAACCGAAACAAAGAAGTCATTAAGCATCTCTGCCATTTCCAAGTTTCCTGTCACTGTTTCTCCCTCCTCACTGAGCAGTGGGCCTACCCACGGAGTGGGTCCACAGCGCCGAGGCTAGCGTTGACTTTCAGAGTGTTGCACTGTGGGTAGCTATCTCACAGTTCCCATGTTTCCGCCACCCATTGGAATTCTGGGGGTACATGTCATCAGTTGCCCCTCCCTCTGTGAAAGCAACGGCAGACAATCATTTCACACCTTTTTCCATGCAGACGCCATACTGCTTTCAGCAGACAGTGCAGTAGGACTGCTAACCATCATCATCCAACAGCAGCTCTGCTCTCCTGGTGCCATGAATCCACCTTGCAGGTCCTCTCACCGTTCTTTATAAATATCTATTCTCGTGGCATCCCGTCGTCATCCACCGCTTCCGCTGCAACTGTGCTCTCCTCCTGTTGCCTCGATAGTGAATTTCTCCAGGTTGTCTTTCATGGGCTCCCGGGAACGTGTGTTCTTCATCAGGAAACGTGCACGGTGCTAACCGTCATCATCCACCACTTCTGCTGCAACTCTGCTCTCCTGCAGATGCCATACCACAGCAAGCATGACACCTGCTCAGATCACTGCTGCTGTTGTGAGAGTTGTAAACACCTTGCGCATTATCCTGCAGTATGTGCAGAGCTTGCAAAAGCAGGCGAGGAGGTGACAACAGTGAGTTCACAATAGTGATGTGGACATGGACACAGACTTCTCGCAAAGCACAGGCCCTGGCAATTTGGACATTATGGTGGTAATGGGGCAGGTTCATGCTGTGGTATGCCGATTCTGGGCCCGAGAAACAAGCACAGACTTGTGGGACCACATGGTGTTGCAGATCTGGGATAATTCCCAGTGGCTGCGAAACTTTCGCATGCGTAAGGGCACTTTCATGGAATTTTGTGACTTGCTTTCCACTGCACTGAAGAGCAAGAATATCAAGATGAGAGCAGCCCTCACAGTTGAATTACCATTGGGGACTTTGAAATGCCTATAGTTATCCTTGGGGACCCAGCCTACCCCTTAATGCCATGGCTCATGAGGCCATACACAGGCACCCTGGACAGTAGTAAGGAGCAGTTCAACTATAGGCTAAGCAAGTGCAGAATGGTGGTAGAATATGCATTTGGATGTTTAAAAGCCCACTGGTGCAGTTTACTGACTAGGTTAGACCACAGCAAAACCAACATTCCCATTGTTATTGCTGCTTGCTGTGTGCTTCAGAATATCTGTGAGAGTAAGAGGGAGAAGTTTATGGCGGGGTGAGAGGTTGAGGCAAATCGCCAGGTGGCCAATTATGGTGTGACAGTTCTGTTTGTTTCTCCTTGATGAAAACCCACCCCCTTAGTTGACTCTACTTCCCTGTAAGCCAACCGACCTCCCCACTTTGATCACTACTTTCAGAGGCAATAAAGTCATTATTGTTTCAAAAGCATGCATTCTTTATTAATTCATCACACAAATAGGGGGAAAACTCACAAGGTAGCCCGGGAGAGGCGAGTGAGGAGGGAAGCACTGGGTGGGGTGGTGGATGAGGGGAGGAGGGAAAGACAGTGCCACACTACAGTTCAAAGCTTACTGAATGCCAGCCTTCTGTTGCTTGGGCAATCCTCTGGGGTGGAGTGGCTGGGTGCCCAGGTGCCCATAGCCTCCTCTCCCCCGCATTCTTGGGCATCTGGGTGAGGAGAATATGGAACTTGGGGAGGAGAACAGGCAGTTATACAGGGGCTGCAGTGGCAGTCTGTGCTCCTGCTGCCTTTTCTGCAGCTTCACCAGAGGCCTGAGCATATCAGTTTGCTCCCACATTAGGCTCATTAGCCTCTGGGACGGAGATGACAGGGGGAGAGTAGAAACATTTGCAGCTGCGAGAGGAAAAAGAGGGAGAGTAGTATTTAAAAAGATACATTTTAAAGAACAAATAGAAGACTATTTCACACTGAATCAAACGATTCACATTACACAGCACAGCTTCACCCCCACCGCCGACACCACATGGCTAGTATCAGGGAAGATGCTTCTCAGCCATACGCGAACAGCTCAGCATGAACGGGCCTCCACCTACCATGTGGCAAAGCCTTTCACAGTACCTCCAGGAGAGCTTCATGGAGATGTCCCTGGAGGATTTCCGCTCCAGACATGTTAACAGAATTTTCCAGTAGCTATACTGGCCACAAATGCATCCCAGTCTTCAGAGCAAATTAAACATTAAACATACTTGCTTTTAAACTCTGCATTATATTTACAAAGGTACACTCACCAGAGGTGCCTTCTCCGGCTTCACAGTCTGGGAGCCCGCTTTGGGAGGGCATTGGCTCCAGGGTGATGAACAGTTCCTGGCTGCTGGGGAGAAGGGATTCTCTGCTTGCCTGCTGTGTGCTTGCCTGCTGCATGGATTCTTCTCCCCATACAGCGATCAGATCCAGTACCTCCCGTTCGGTCCATGCTGGAGCTCTTTTGCTATTCTGGGACTCCATGATCACGTGTGCTGATCAGCTCGCCACGCTGGCCAAACAGGAAATGAAATTCAAAAGTTCCCAGGGCTTGAAATGAAATTCCCAGGAAATGAAATTCAAAAGTTCCGTCTACCTGGCCAGTGCATCTGAGTTGAGAGTGCTGTCCAGAGCAGTCACAATGGAGCGCTCTGGGATAGCTCCCGGAGGTCAATACCATCAAATTGCGTCAACACTACCCCAAATTCTACCCAGCGATGTCGATTTCAGAGCTACTCCTCTCGTCATGGAGGAGTACAGAAATCGATTTGAAGAGCCCTTTAAGTTGACAAAAATGGCTTCGTCATGTGAATGGGTGCAGGGTTAAATCGATATAACTCTGCTAAATTCAACCTAAACTCATAATGCAGACCAGGGCTATGTTTCAGGTACTATAGATATAATTACATATGTATATGTTTTACAGGGCCGCCCGGGGGGGGGCAAGAGGGGCAATTTGCCCCTGGCCCCGGGCTCTGCAGGGGCCCCCACAAGAGTTTTTCGAGGCCCCTGGAGTGGGGTCCTTCACTCGCTCAGGGGCCCCAGAAAACTCTTGCGGGGCTGGGCCCCGGAGCTTCTTCCTCTCCCGGTCTTCGCTGGCGGGGGAGTCCTTCCGCTCCGGGGCAGAAGGACGCCCTGCCATAGCATTACCGCCAAAGCGGGACCTGCCGCCGAAGTGCAACCTGGTCTTCGGCTGTAATTCAGCGGCGGGGGACCCTTCCGTTCAGGGACCCGCCTCCAAAGTGTCCCGAAGACCCGCGGTGGGGGCCCCCCGCCACCGAATTACCGCCGAAGAGCGGGCTGCACTTCGGCGGCGGGTCCCACTTCGGCGGTAATTCGCCGGTGGGTGGCCCCCGCCGCAGGTCTTCGGGGCACTTCAGCGGCGGGTCCCAGAACGGAAGGGCCCCCCACCACCAAACAGGGCCGGCTCTAGACATTTCGCCGGCGGGGGGCCCCCTGCCACTTGCCGGTCCCACGGCTTCGGTGGACCTCCCGCAGGCATGGCTGCGGAGGGTCCGCTGGTCCCGCGGCTCCAGTGGAGCTCCCGCAGGCGTGCCTGCGGATGCTCCACCGGAGCCGCGGGACGATGGCCCCAGGCCCCCAGAATCCTCTGGGCGGTCCTGATGTTTTATGAAGATCCCAACAACTAATATTTCTCCACGACTTTAAATTCATTGGGACCTTCAAAATGTTCTATTTCTTATTTCTTCTCTGACTTGGATGAGCAGAAAACTTACATATATGATTAGTGATGAAGTATAAAGGAGTTTGGGGTGGTGCTAGTATTCATGAGTGGTTTACCATACCATCCTCGGTAGAGTGTATACCATGTATTTTTTTTATCTATTTTAGAAATGGTTTAGAATGTTTTAAAATTAATCATCAGAACTATTGTTTAAAAAATAAAGAGTGGGATGTTAAGAGCTTTTGGTATCAACCCAATTCTTCTCCCAGAGAAGTCAATAACCAACCCAGGCCACTTTTGATATCACTCAAAAATATTGAGCATTTGAAGATTGATATCTTATAACCATTCACATCTAGAAGAAATTCCTGGGTTCCAGTGGAAAACCTTGACTCTTCTTCCTAACAGAACATTCCTGTGTCTGTGTCATGGCTGTCTCCAATATTTTCTATGTATTTTATAGGCATATCTATGGCTCTGACCATTGTGGTGTTTGAGTGCCATTGGGCTAAGTATGTACCAGAAATACTCTGTGTTATAAAAACTGGGTACACATAATAACAGAAAGAAAAACACATCGGGTGGATTTTCTGGCCTTCCATGTTCCTTACTCACTGTAAAGTGAATTTAAATAACAAAGATTTTTTGGGGAGGCAGAGGAAAGGGAGGGAAGAAGAGGGTCAGGCTTATGTCTCACATTAAAAAAAAAACTATTTTAGAAATACTTTGGTCAACCTGTGAAACTCATTGGGATGGGATGTTGTGAAAGACAAAATTAATCTGGGTTCAAAAAATAATTAGATAACTTCATGGAGGACAGGTCCATCAATGGCTATTAGCCAAGATGGTCAAGGATATAATCCATGCTCTGGATGTCCCTAAGCCTCTGACTGCCAGATACTAGGACTGGATGACAGGGGGTTGATCACTCAGTAATTGCCCTGTTTTCTTTATTCCCTCTGAAGCATCTGGCATTGGCCTCTGTCGGAAGACAGGATACTGAGCTAGATGGACCATTGATCTGACCCAACGTGGCCATTCTTGTGTTCCCTATGACACATCATTTGATCACCAGTCATGTGCCCATCACAGCTTAAAAACCCCTATTTCCACAAAACAGAAGTCTCACATGCTGCTGTCTTAGCCTTCTGCCAATGCCTGCTCAAACAGATGGGCTTCATCACATACCTGGAAGGTCAAATTGGGCTATTTCAATTGTTCAGGATGTTCCTTATTCAGTCGTTTCATCACCTAAGAATCAACCAACCAACCAAATTACTGTTGTGGTTTCTAGCTCCACAGCAACCAAACATGCTCTCTACGGGCCTGGTCCAAATACCCATGTTAATCAGTAGCGGTGTTTCAGAAAGTGCTGAATAAGGCCCTGTGGGAATAGTTAGAATCTCAGGTAGACTGGAATGTGCATTGGTATGTTCCCTCAGAGAGGCCATGGAGACACCTTTTCATGTTCTACAGCACCCAGCTGGAACACTCCTGCATTGAAGGAACTAAGCTATTGCCAGTTGTGACAAGTTAGTTTATGGCTAGAGGAATAAGATTTTGCTATAAACATCGGAATTTCTTTGAGCAAAGATTCAAAATGAATCTGTATGAATATTCTGAAAAGAATTCACAATAACTATGTTTGATTAATAATATCAGAGCAGAAGTTCCAAAACTATGGTTGTGGTTTGCAAAGAGCTTGCAGAGCCCGTTGTTCTGGCTCTCCTCATTGCTTCCAACTACTAAATGACATTAATGAAAGCTTAAAATCCATTAAATATTTTCCTCAAATTACTTTTCAATGTAATCAATTGCTATAGCTGTCACAGGGATGTTCCTTGGTTGCAAATGACAGATGAATCGTTTCATGATATTGTCCACCTTATGAAAAGGTTTAGGAATCCCTATAATAGAATATCAATATTTAAAGCAGCAGAGGACAAAATTATAATTGTGATGTGTCATTTCCAAATAGAGATTACAATGCTTCAGCCATACAACAGGCATTTTTCCACTTAACAGGCTCATGGGAATTTTTCATGAAAGAAAACAAACACCTTTGTTCCAAGGAACTCAAGAGGCTGAATAGAATGAGGGGGGGGGAGTCCTATTTCCAGAAGTTATTAAGGGGAATTGCTCTTCCCAAAATGCTTCTTTTTGTTAGGCGATCTTCTTCTTGGGGCTCAGAAGCTCCAATGAAAGGCCGTAAGGTTACGATGAGTCCTTCTCCATTTTGCAGAATGAAAACTCAGTATAAAATCAAACCCTACCCCTTTCCATTCCCAGTTATTGCGCTGCTACATTTCAAGGTGTCCCCAAGGTTAGAGAAATATCATTTGGTATTTTACAAAGATCTTTCCGTTTCAGCATAAATATATACGTATACAAAGAGGACTCCACGATCCATCGATCAGTCCCTATTCTCCCTCCTTTTATTTTTCATCCCTCCAACAGCCTGTATCTTGATAAACTTTCTCCAGATAGGAGCCTGTATATGCCTCTCTTTGGAGTCCAGCCATTACATTCCTTCAGTTAGATGGAGGAGGTCAATAAGGAAAGACATTAAAGACACCCTTCTCCCTGGGAACTGTGGACATAGCCTCTGGAGCTGTTACTGCTCTTGCCAACCTAGTAAATGAGAGATTTCATCATATTCATTTTAATATCTTTCAAATGGCTACATAGATGGCTCACAATCCTGGTAGAATATACTCTACAGGGTTGTCAGAGAGTGTGTATTGGGAACAAGTGTTTTTCTTGGCAAAGACTTAGCATGCCCTTTGTTACATAATGAGACTTTTTGTAAGAATTCTACTCAGTACAGTAGCAGCTACCAAACATCGTCTTGTGTACATTGATGCAAAGGAGTTTTTTTTAAAAGGGGATTTCCCATTGCCCACAATACCATATATGGTAGTACCAGCTTGCCCTGGAACAATTTGTATAGTGGGGGCACTGAAAGCCATTGAACCAAACTGTAAACCCTGTAGATAATGGAAATCACATCGAGCCAGGGAGTGTGGCAGCACCCTCAGAACCTCTAGCTCCAGCACCTATTCTTGCACCACTGTAATAATCATAATATCTGTCTGTATCTCCATTATGTAACATCCCTCCTCCCCCCGCTGTTATTTCCAGGGGGTTATAAATCAGCTGAAAATAAAGGAATCTGGATTTAATGTTGTTCTTTAGAACTTCAGCTGAGTGCAAAGCTTTTTCTGTGTCTCTCACACACATACATACAGACAGAGAGAGAGAGAGAGAGAGAGGCACAACATCTGATTTCCCAGACTGACTCATTTCATATATAAGAATCCTCCAACAAAAAGGACTTTTACTTTCAGATGTTTTTTAATTCCTCTTAAAACAAAGCTTCATGTTCTAACTTTTAAAACTGAAAATGTTTAAATCCATTAGTGTACATTGTGGATTAAAGGCTTTGGGTATTTAAAAAGAAAAAAACAGTTATTTAATTTTAAAACACAGTGACTACTATGCATACAGATAAACTAGATTTTGATAAATATTTCATAAGGAGTTTTAGTGAACATGCAGCATCTGCACTTACACTATAGACTCAAATGACTTCTTGTCCATGGTGACAATTATTTCTAACCTAGGGCATCTCTAAGCCAAAATTGACATGATAGCCTATAACTGCTCCTTTGCAGTGACTGTTTGGAGTATGAGCTTTCGTGGGTGAATACCCACTTCGTCAGATGCATTCAGGCTGCAGTGACTGCAGCCTGAATCAAGAATTAGCATGCTAAAGGAAGTTCCCAAGATGGCTTTAACATTACAAAACATAATAGCTCTGCAATAATGCACATATTAAGAAGTCCCCAAGTATGCATTTACAAGTAGTGTCTAATACACTTCCTCGGAGATGGTAATGGCTCTGAAGGAATTTTCATGATCTCAGTGGAAAAATACTAACATAATATGGAATTTCAGAGCTAGCCACTGAGATCTAGACTTTAATAATAAAGTAAGTTGTGAGTGTTTTAGTTCTCTCGAACGTGAAGGACCAGCCTAAGAATATCATTGCTTGGACGAGGGTAGAGATTGCACAGCTAACTTCTACGCAACTTCTCACCACAGTTTAAACAATACACTTCGATGCTGAACTGAAATAGCTCTGCTGTTCCAGGCTTGGCCCCCTCTTGAGTGGAGACAGTGAACCATGCTGAATTATGGCAACCTGTCTGGTGGCCAACTGTGGACAACTGGGAATTAGCAGAAGATTAAACAACTCTTTTCTACAAACTCAGACTTGATGGAGGGAACAGTTAGGGTAAAATAAGAGCCATCCTAAACCTTTTTGCACAGTTCGAAGTTCTTGGTTTTGATGAAGTTCTTTTTATTCCACATTCACTTTCTGCTCTTGTGGAAGTAGACGTGGTCTTTGCACATCTGTTACGCTGCCTCATGTACTTGGAATGAACTTCAATAATTTGTCCATAAAGCAACCTTCCTCTCATCTTTCATATCCCTCCTTACAACATATTTCATTTAGAAACACTTCCCACTTTCTCCTCCTTACTTGTGCCTTTGTCTTGTCTGTTTCAGACTGAGCTTTTTCCTATATGTTTTGTACCACCAGGGCTGAAATACCAGCCCCAATGAGGATGTCCACACTGCAATTTAAGCCTGAGCTGACATCAGACTTAAGCCCAAACTCCACTTCAATCTACATAAAAATCTCTCAGACTTGGGCTCGGACTTAGGGTCCTAGGACCCTGCTGGATTGGAGGGTCCAAGCCCAAGTTAAGCCAGGACCCAGGGTTTGAGCCCTATTGCTCTGTAGTGTAGATGCAGCCCTGCTTGACTCGGATCCTGGGAGTCAGCCGGAAGTATCCCCACAATCCCATAAGCCATCCTCCTTTGTCCTCTCTAGCCCAAGAATCTCCAGTCGACTCAAATGAAAATGGAAGCAAACCCTCTTGGTGTACAGCAGCAGCTCTGAGTCAGCATTAACTCTTCCGTTGGCTTCTGACCACCAAGTTGCAAACACACCATCAGAGAGCCTTCTGTGTTTGTAATGGAAACTGACCAGAACAAGCCTTTTGCAAAGCATGCTGCTTCATGGTCATGGCAGCACAGCCAGATTTTGGTACATCTCTGATGCGAGGCCAGCAAAACTGCCAACTTTCGTAAGATTGCCAGGAATGACCATGCATACCAGCAAATATCAAAGAAGCTGACATCTTCACAAACTTATCAGACCAGTGAGCAGGGTAGGGAGTGGGTTAAGCAGCTCAAGAGTGAGTACCAGAAAACCAAGGATCAGAACCACACCTCAGGCAAATCACCAGCATCATGTCCATTTCATGACGTGTTTGACCAAGTGCTGGGCACTGTGCCCAGCACAGAGCTAGTCCTGGTGCATGATGACCTGGTCAGCTGGGATGGTGCCCTGCTGGCCCTAGAATCCAGCATGGGAACTGGTAGCCAGCAGCAGGCACCAAGTGAAGACCATTAAGTCACTCTGTTGCTGAAACCAGCCCCAGAGGAGGCTTTCCAGCTACATTTTAATGTTCATTAATACAATCATAGGAGGGACTTCCACTCTATGAGCCAATGCAAAAGTTATGAGAAGCCACAGCCAGCAGCATGTATCCACCAATGGTAGATTGCATACCGGCACCTTGGTGTCTTCTCTGCCCCTCCACTCCACCACATGGAATTCAAAATGGTGACCTGGAAATGCAAAGAGTGGAGAACACCTTGAAAGAATATTTGTACTGGAAAAGCACAGAATTTTGCTAGTGCCATTCCTGTTTCTTAAAAAGAATAACCTTATATTGCCGTGCCTTTAAGTTTACCACTCTGTAACCACTCAACGGTCTATGGTTCCCACCTGGGAACAAAAACAACCAGGAGTTCTTGTGACACCTGAGAGACTAACACATTTATTTTGCTGATACAGACTAACATGACTACCACTCTGAAACCGTCACCTGGGAACAGTGAACTCTGAGGGGAGGAGGAGTGAAAATGTGTTCCATTTCCAAATCTAGTCCATTTCAATTAGAAGCAGGCCATGAGTGACAAAATTATTTGTCCCAAGTACAACGAGGGTTTTAATTTTTGTCCAGAAATGTGCCGGGGGAGGGGAGAAGAAAGACTGTGAGGTTCTATGTGTTTGCGAGCAGCCATAACAGCATAAGCCATGTGGAATCTAACTCCTGTTAGTTTCCTCATGAATTCTGATCCAATCCCAGGTGCTGATAGCTGCAAAGTTTTCCTGAAGCAGGAATTTCAGATAGGTAGTCACATTGCGGGAAAGGGCATATTTTCCAGGGCCACCTCGATAGCTGACCAGCCCACTCCACTCACAGATGCAATGGTCAGTCACTATACATTTGGCTATTTCAGCTGCATAAACTGCAGGTTTCCCACCAACAGCTTGGAATAACATCTCCTTTTGCAAACGGGGCAGCATTAGAACAGATATATTCTCCAAAACGTGAAAGACCTGAAATGATTGAAAAAGCTTTTGTAGCCAGACTGCTCCCCGCCCCTTCCCCAGGTAGGTATGCAATTTTTATAAAACAAAAACAGCTTTGAATTTTTACCTTACCATTGTCTCTGCATTTCTTTAACTGCCATTGACCAGGCTATGTCCAAGGAGATTCTGTGGTCTGAAGCATCCCTTCCACAATACATTGACGTTCAGTTTTGAAATATAATATTCCATGTCCTTGAAATTCTACAAGAATTTTTTCTGTGCTCCTCCACTGAGCTGTTTCAGACAATAACCCTCTGTCTTGTCCTGCTGCAGGCTCCTTGACCTCTACTGGCTACTGTACCTCCATAGCTCACCCACGATGCAGTACAAGCCTGGCCAAACATACCTTCACAGACCATTCCAAGCGGAAGTGCTTCCATGGTCAACTTATGATTGAAGTTCTGGAGATGGCCTACAAGAAGTTCCAGTGCCAGAAACAAACGGACTTAACACTAGAGGAAAAGCTTGCCCAGAGGCAGGAGGGAAGGCTGAGGCTCACTGCACAGTTTGAGGACAGGGTTTCTGTGTGGGAGCAGGAACTTGCAATGCAGTTCCTGGAACAGGAATGGTGGCTAAAGGAGGAGGGAAGAACTCAGCAGAGAGAAATGTTGGCTTGGTTCATCTCAATCATGGCTGCAAGCATACAGGCTCCTACTGCCTCTCCCACACCACCACCTGATTCCCCTGTGATGTACCCTCAGTTCAGAAACAGCCTGAAAACTCCAGGCTGGGTGGCACATGCAATCAGGCACCATGAGCAGCTGGGCAGGGTAACTTAGCCCCATGAAGTTGTCCATCTTTAGCCCTTCTCCTATGAATGCCCCCACCCCCATGCCAACTGCACTGAAATTGGGGAGAGAAGGCAAAGGAGAACTGGGGGCCAGAGGACATGCAGTGGTAGGGAGTTTGTCATGTTTGCACTTGGTCATGCACTTATTTTGTTTTGGAAAGGTTCTGTTGTAACTGTTATGTTGTTGTAATGGCAGCAGGCACTCCTTGCAATGGGTGAATGTTGTGCTGTTTTATTACATGTTCATGAATAAAGCTTTTTATGTCTTCAAGAAAATGTAGTGCTATCACTGCATCTCATCATACCATCAGTATTTGAAATAATAAAGCTAAACACATGATCAGGAACATTTAGGAATTAGTAAACAGACACTATTCCTTTGTTAGTTAGGTACAGCAATCCACATCAATCACTTCCTTATATGAATCCGTACTGTGAATCATCCCCCACTCTCACCCCATTTCATAAGTCATCATGTCATTCATAAGTTCATTGCATGGCAATCAAGCCCCCGCCCCTTCCAAGCACTGCACCCCCCAATCAATCAGCCCCATCCCCCTCAAGCATATTCATACAGGTACAATTCCCCCTCTTCCCTTGGGCTAGGCAAGTCCATAACGTGGAAGCATAAAGCATGCCTGACTTCTGTTGCCCAGGTACAGCTCCAGCTGTAGTAGGTGCACTTTCTGGCTGAGGGTACCAATTCAGAGGCCCCTTGCTGTCATAGGTCCATTTAGGGGAGAAATGGCTTACCTCTGGCTGCACAATGATTGTGAAGACCACAGCAAGCCACAGTAGACTTCCAAACAGGTCGGTAAACATCTCCAATGAGATTTCAATCTGCCCACAGCACATTCAACAACCAATCTGCACCTTCCAAGCGTGTAATTAAACCACCTTTTGCCAAGGGCCTCTGAAATAAAGGCTTGGTTTCATAAGTCAAATCTATGAATGTAGACTTCTGATTGGCAAAAAACCCTGGCATCATGAACTTTCTCAGTGCAGCCCACACGGGCGTTCATAAATTGACATCTGTGGTCAATGAGGGCCTGCATAACAATAGAGTAGTACCCTTTTTGATTTATGTACTCATGTGCTCCTTGAGAAAGGAAAACTTTGGGCACATGAGTCCATCGATGGCCCCAGAGCAGTCTGGAAAACCTATTTTCTCAAAGCCAGCAATTACTTCAAGAGTATCTTTTAAGCCCACCTCCTTGGGATAAACCACATGGCTGGTTGCCTCAGAAACCTCCACCACCACTTTACTTATGGTCAACTTTTCAATACTAAATTGGTTGGCAACAGATTTGAGCCCAGGTTAGAAAATTCTTAACATAGAGTTAAGAATCAGTGTAGATGCTCAAACCCTGGGTCTCTAACACAGGTCAGCTGACTCAAGTACCACTAAACCTGGGCTTACATTGCAGTGATGACATGCCATTGGTGTCAATGGCAAGACTCCCATTGACTTCAGTAGGGCCATGATTTCACCCCAGGTTTTCAAACTAGGCCTTTAGCTGGACTTAAGTAGAGCATAGGCCTCTCTGTACAAGGGTGAATTTCATCCACTGTATGCATTTAAAGCATACTGTACACATGGCACTTGCACTTTTTCCTGAAATAAATGTAGTCTGACAACAACATAGTATCTTAGTGTGAAAAATAAACTAAGAAACGGACTAATTGATATAAAGCTGGTGAATGTATATATTTGCAGACATCTTATCGACATGTTGCTGTTTCCCTGAGCACTTCAAACAATAAATGGAAACATACTTCATGACAACACAGTGTATTTTTCTCTCCCGCACATACACGCCTACAAAAGTTTAAAATACAAATTTTGAAAAAACTTAAGATTGAAGTGGGGGAATAATCTTATTATGCAACAATTTATTGTCCTGCCAAAAGAGGGTACCTTGGAAGTCAAGAACAGCCAGTCAGCACACCTGTGTACATTGTCATGAAGTTAAATCAATAACAAAAATATAGGCTAACAGCCAATTATCTGTCACAAGGAGATTCATTTTATGTATTTAAGTGGAGTTTTTACAAGCACGAGTTGAATCATTTTATACTTAGAAGATAGTCCACATAGGATATTTACAGACACTAAAATGTACCATGATATTTATCTAAAATTGGTACATAATATTAATAATCAGCATCTAATAATTGTAATACTCTGGAAAAGTTTATTAGTGTAAATGAGTCCTCTGGGGTGTGAATTTATTTTCAATCAGTGGAATTTCTTGAGATTATCATTCTGGAGTAGCTGATTATTGAAATATGTCTTATTTGTTCTATTGCTGGAATTTAATTGTCATGCTGTACATGCTTAGCATGTAAATGACAACTTCTTCGTAAAATATCAAAATCAGCCCTTCAGTTATAAAAAAAAAACAGCTGAAACGCCACAGGGAGCAGAGTAGGTTCCTGTGGAGGAGCCCTGAGATGTAGCCCACAAGAGGCAGGGAGATCCACAGGGGCTATCAGCTGGAGTCCCTGGCTAAGGGAAGCAGTGGGAGAATCTTGCTGAAGAGGAAGCAATTGAAAAGATTCTCTGCAGGGACCAGGAGAAGGGGCCAGGCAGAGGATTTCAGTCAAGCCCAAGAGGGGCAGAAGAACTGTACATTTGGACTTTGTAAACTTTAAGTTGCACCTCTAGTTACCCCGGAAGGGGAGCGAACCATCATGTGACTTGGCCAAACGGCTGAGCAACAGAAGACCAAAGAAGAGGATCAGGAGTAGACACCGTTGACCCCCAGGGGAGACTGGATGCATCCTGAAGAGGATAAATGGAGCCTAGGACTAAGCTTTTCTATGCTTCTCCTACTCACAAAGCTCAGGGGAATCTTGCTTCCCCTTGGCACCCACTCAAGGATCCTCCTCTGCCTTTCCCCACTGCATGGCCTCCTGCGCCTCCCCTCTGCCTGATCCACACCCTCACCTGGCTTTAAGAGCTTCATTATTGGCTCCAAGTCTCCTGCTCCACATCCTGAGCCCGGCACTGAGCTGTTCCCATGGAACCCATGTCCACAGCCTGGCAACCACTGCAGAGTCATAAAAGGCTTGCATCCATGTTCAGAGTGGCTGACAACCCAGGTGAGCAGGGTCAAGGGGAGTGGAACATGGACTCCTTGTTCCTGCCCTAAATGTCACCCAGAGACCACCACCCCATGTGGCCACCTGACCTCCTGCCATCTACCAACACAGTTGAAGAACTGCTGGTTCTATGCAAATCTGGTCCAGACACCCCTCTGTAGATATTTCTGGAGGGTGAACAGGCCAAATTTGAATGGTATTGCAACTCCATGCACCAGGTCACAATGCCATTCAAATTTGACATGACCCCTGTCTGAACATTTATGGAGGGGCAGATGGGCCAAATTTGAGCGCTCTTGTGAGTTTTCAAACACAGGGTTGCTAGTTGTAACACTGTGGTTGAAATACAGGATAAAAGGCATCCCATACAGGACAGCCAATTTTTCATTAAAATAAGAGACAGCCCATATAATACGGGACTGTTGGAAACCATATGACTAGATAACTGCTAATGACAAACAGCCTGACCCTGCAAGGTTCTGTGTTCCCTAAACTTCTATTGATTTCCACAAACATTGAAGCTGTATGCCACTTTCCTGGAGGATCACCACACCTGAGAGGATCAAGCTCAGCATAGTCAACTAACATTTTATAACCCTGAAGAGAGATCAGATGGCTTTTCCACCCCATGTGTCCATTGTGATGGTCTCATGTGGTTCATAGTTTTTCAGATGACTGGAATTGCATGGTGTTTGCCTTTTGCTAAATACTTGTACAATTCAGGGCAAGCTTAAAAAACTCTTTCTGTACCGTATGATATTGAAAATGGTGAATGCCACCACCATCTTCTACAATGATAAAGCCATTTTATTTTTTACTGCCATCCTACCTAGAACCACCTCCAGCAGAACATGCAGTTTATTTGTACTGATCTGTTACATGATTTGGTCCAGTATGTCTACACCTATTGTTGTGTGATGCAGATCTATAGCACAGCCTACGGGGAAGATGACAGTCTTTTTTTCCTCTTTCTGCTGAGACTAGATGACAATATGCCATTAAGAATCCACATGCCTATCATTCTCTCTCTCTCTTTCTCCACAATTATATAATCCTATTCAATCTGTCTACCTACCTATTTATGATCTCCTTCACCATAGTGTCTGAGCATTAATGTAGGGTCCTGGTAAATTCTGTGCAATCTTATGCCCTCAAGACTGTCCATTTAAGGTAAGTTTATATGTGAGTATAAATTAAGGCCAGTTAACTACTTAAAGATAGTAGTGGTCTGTGTTACAGGCATCTTTCAGGAAAGCTATAATGAATGATGTTACTTTTTCCAGAAATCTTCTTCCAGGAATCCCGAAGAATGATTTAAACATGACAAAAATCAACAATACCCTTTTGGCAAGTCACATGAGTCTACAAGAGGCAGGTGTATGGCTATGCAGGCATATTTCTGTGTACTTCATAGCAATTCACAACTTGACATGCTTGTAAGGTATGACAATATATCCCACCTACATACCAGTTAGGAGTCACTATACCTTAATCTTAGCTACCTCAGAATGAGAGGTCCTCTGTGTTATTCTTTCCACTGTTTCAAAATTCTTGGATTTGATCAAAATACAATTTGCATCATCCTCAGTGTTCTTGTACAATGCAATATTCTTTAACACTACTATTATCTGAGTTTTTGTGGGCTGTGGTACTTATTTGATGCTGGTGTATCTCATCATGCCAGAGAGATCAGAAATTAGTTTTAAGCTCAGCAGTACCTTATGGATTGGAAAAGTTGTAATTTTCCTGACTATAAGATGAGCTCGATCAAGTTCAGTGTTACTGAAGAGAAAATTTACAGTATGTTATATTTTGTGCCATTGGGTACAATGACAATCGTTGATAAGGAAGATTCTCCCTTATGGACATATTGTTCCTCATGCAAATGTAGATATCCTCTGATACTTTTTTAATTATAGTAAAAAGTGACTTCAAGATATAAGATTTCCAACACTTCTAAAATGTCCATTTCTCCCATCAAACCTAAATTTCTACTGTTTTACATTCCTTAATTTAAAATAAAAATTGCAAATTATACAAAGATGTCTCAATAGATATATCCAATAGTGTTAATATTCTCTCTCTCTCTCTGTATATATGTATCCTTTCTAGAACTGAATTCACCACAATCTGATTGGGCAATTTACTCCATTTTACTGTATTAATGATCCCTTAACTAGATATACACTGGATATATTAGGTATCCAATCCAAACTGTACTATTGTATAATCTACTGTCTGACTATAGCACTCACCTCTTTCTTTCTGGTTCTTTGGGTCCTGAATTAAGCCTTCTTATTCTGCATTTTTGGCATTGTTATACTCCTTTATGGTAGACATTATTGTGGAATCATTAAGCTTCTGTGGTTGCTGGCTATTAGACTTTAGCTTGACTTTACCTTCATTCCCACCATCATCATCTCCCAAATCCTAGTTCTGAACTATGGCTACAGCAAGACAACCTTGGATTCTCCCTAGTATACGTAACGTCTGCAGTTCAAGATGCTCCCACAAGTCCGGAGGACACACAACATTCCTGAAACATGGCCCCAAAGTAATATCATCTGTGGTCAGAGTGTGTGGCAGGATCCATGTAGGGAAAGAACATTTATCATATTTTGGGGACCTGGATATCAGGTTTCCTAAAATTACCAAGTACTTTAATATTAACAGCCATACGTTATACCTTAATCATTTCCAAACTACCAGATAATCATAGAAGTCAGAGATGTGAAAAACCCGTTAGGTCTCCTAGCCCGTGTCAGTGTAGGAATGTTCCACACACTATGTTCCAAAAGGTAGAAAGTTTTTAATTATTTAACCCAGGGAGTTTTTGTCCGTTATTTCATTCTAACTGTTGAAATGCAACACACACATAAGAGGCATGATTCACCACTGCATGATTCCAGTTTCACACCAGCATCACTCTACTGACTTTAAGACCACCTTCTCTCCTGGAGTCCTCTCAAAAGTCTCTATTACTTCCCGTTTCCCAGCAATGTGTACCTGTTAGATCTCACAAACAACCATTAGGTGGCTCCATTTTATAATGGGAGAGGGATAGCTCAGTGGTTTGCGCACTGGCCTGCTAGACCCAGGATTGTAAACTCAATCCTTGAGAGGGCCATTTGGGGCAAAAATCTGTCTGAGGATTGGCCCTGCTTTGAGCAGGGGGTTGGAGTAGATGACCTCCTGAGATTCCTTCCAACCCTGATATTTTATGATTTAACCTATCTATAAACAGTCACAGGACAAAATGTCTGCTCATTTATAGGTGAGGTAATAAAATCTAGTAGACTACCCAAGAAAAAAAATTGTTTCCAAAAATGAAACAAAGGATAGAATTCTCTTAAATCCAAAAAGCTTTGATAAAAACGTACATTAACTTTTCCCAGCTTTCATGTTGGAAGTAGTGGAATAAATACATCCCAATAGATGGTCACTATGAGGAAGTCTGTTTGAAGCTGCAGGAACAATAATTAATTTACACCTATTAATACGTGTTAAGCTCTGACCATGTGCTCTGATAGATAGTACTACAAGAGGCTCTGGGGAATGTCAGGAGGGTTAGTAAGTTATGTATGACCATCAGGGTCAGTTCACACAGCATATGAAATATGAAGCTGCAGGAGGCTCCTGGATTGGTGCTGCCAAAGGCGAAGCATCATGCATGTTCTATGAGAGTTCACTATGAAAAGAAGGAAGGAGCTGTGTGTGCACCTTAGACAGCATAAAGGCTCTGGAGGTGATCAGGCTGAGACTGCTGAGCTGCACTTCTTTTTTCCTGGGATATCTCTGTCCCCAAGTGCCAGATCAGACCATAATAGTGCCTTGGGTATCAACAAGCTGAAACTGAGTTGAGAGTCCTCATGTGCTGTTAGGCTGGCTTGAAAGAGGCAGGGTTGATTTCTCCAGGCTAGTGTCTCCTCATCTCCAAGGCTATTCCCAGTGGATCCTTTTGCTGTACTTCAGACTGATAAGGTGGAGGTGAATACTGATGTATCATTTCAGCAGGAAAAGCCCCGAGATGTAGAAGCCTTGGTTCAGAGTGACAGGGTTGATCTTGGCTGCATTACTTTTAGGCTGCTGGACTGGAGAAGAATGAGAAACGTTTGAATTTACCCCTTCGGGAATGAGTCCCTTTTTGTCAGAGAGAACTGAGACCTCTCTAACAATTCATAAGCTTGTTCCCAAGTCAGGGAAATGGCAGAGATGCAGACAGGTGGTGATGACTTCAATCTTCTTCTAAGGACCAGGTCTGCATTTTTAACTTCACATTTATTGCATGGGATGGTCGTTTTACTTGGACAATAGAGGAGTGCAGAGAACCTCTGTAAAATGAACAGACTTCATTTCAAGTTATCCCTTGCTAAGATTAAGTCTAAGGAGGATCAATGTAATGCCTCTCACCAGTAAGATTTTACTCTTATTTTCTCAGACTTAGTGAATCAATATTTTAAAGGCCTAATCCAGAACCTTCCCAAGTCAAAGTAGAGTTCATAATTGCTTTCATGAAGGTAAAAATCACTGTGATGTTCTTACACTGTGATCACTACACATTCAAAGAAGATTGGTTCCAAAACACAACTTAGTCGATGCTGAAACATGGGGATTTTTAAAGAGCACAATTGGGATGATTTCATATATAATCTTCCCACGCTCAGATAGTTGGGGTTGAGAGGGATTTGGGTAGCAAGTGCTATTGTGGAATTTCATGTTTGTAATTGTTGCACTCAGTGCAGGGTGCAATTAAGATAAAGATGTACAAATATTCATAACAATATGTTTAAAAAACTGGAAACACACATTTTTCACATTTTGTAACAGGCTTGAAAAGTACTAATGGGGATGGGGGGAAACGCTGAGTATTTTGGGATTTTGAGAGGTGAAAATGTGCCTGTGTTTGAGTGGAAAACATTGCACAAATGTTTGTTTTCAGTGCAAAAATATACTACAATGAATTTTCATTCATTTTCAGAGAAGTATCATTGGTGGTACAAAAAGTGAGCACGTTTTCACACAAAATGTAATTAAACAAATTACTGCATTCAGCAATATTCTCATTTGAGACCAATCCTGACTTTTATGATCACTCTAATTCAAAATTAAGAAACAATAACTTTCCTTAAGTATATATTGATAGAGCATGTAGGAGTCCATATGTTTTCTTAACTGGTCCTGCAACCAGCACTGCTTACAGTAAAACCCAAAGTTCAAACTTAATTCCTTGCTTTCAAGTATGCTCTTCAAACAGCAAATATCAGTTGACCATCCCTCTGAAACAGGGTGCATCTTAACCAGGAATATATGCAACATATCCACATCAAGGTTCCTAGCATATACCAAAACCTTTTACTGCCATTTTTAAACATGCTTGCCATTAACAATAACAGTTGCAGTGTGTCTGTGACAAAAAAATCCTGGTATTTCTAAGTACTATAATGTCCTGCTTGCTTCCTAGTCTTGCAAATATCCTTGAAGTGAAACAATATTTAACAGAGGGCAATGCAGCTAGAAAAAAACAGTCAAAAAATGGGGTGGGGTGAGGGGAAAGTCAGTCAAAGTAAACAGAAAAATATATTTTGCGCCACAAAAGCCACAAGCATTATACAAACATTGACTTATTTTTAGAGCAATCACAGTAAGCTATTGCCCAAAGGTTGCAGACGTTTCCAAGACTGTTTAATAATGCATGAAGCCAAAGCGTGAGGTATGATTGAAGAACTTGAGGTAACTTTTGATAGTGAAGGACAATATGACGACAATGTCCTGTTCTCCCGCCTTTCCCACCCATGGCTTGAAATACTGTGAGTGTTTGCTGTGAAACACCACTGTGAAGCTTTTCAGCTGTAGTAGGAAACCTCACAGATGAAATGCTGGTCAACATTGTGCTTGAGGGTATGACTACACAGCAACTAGACATCCACAGCTGGCCCATGTCAGCTAACTCAGGCTCACAGGGCTTGGGCTGCAGGGCTGTTTCATTGCTGTGTAGACTTCCGGGCTTGGGCTGGAGCCTGGGCTCTAGGACCCTGCGAAGTGACAGAATCTCAATGCTTCAGCTCTAGCTTGAGCCCAGAAGTCTACGCAGCAAAAACAGACTTGCAGCCTGAGCCCAAGTCAGCTGGCACAGGCCAGCTATGGGTTTTTCTTTGCTGTGTAGACATACCCATAATGCCATCTGTTATTTCTTTGTCTTCATACTTTAGTATTGTTTATTTGTTTATAAACATTTCTCTGTTCTCATCACCTTAGCATATCAAAGCATCTCACAAACATTAATGAACTTGATCATCCATCTGTTTGCATATTTCTGATGTCTGTTACCCGGCAGTGCAAAATCCGAGCAGTGAAAGTTTCAGTTAAAATATATTTTGCAGGCATATTGGCAAGAATCAGAAGAGATTTTTAAAATGCAGCATTCACACTGAATGAAACTGTGTTTACCCCTCTTACTCGACTCTTTAGAGCCATATAAAGATAAAGAAGCATGTAGTGCCTTAGTGGGTTTGTTCAAAATGGCAGTCACTCTCATCCCATAATTCTTCAGTAGCAGAGCAAAACTGAGCCATGAATGAGTTAGATGAGATCATCCCAAAAAGCTCAATGTCAACATTATTTTGGCCTTCCTTTCAATGGATTCACACTGAGCACTTCAGATGATTATGGTTGTTGGTGATAAAGCAATAAAGATAAGTTTGGGAAAACTTGTTATTTTTTGCAAATGGTATTATTCAGCAATTTTGAAATATTCTGTGTAGAAAGACAAGAAGAATAAATACATGGTGATGAGGAGTGTGAGATGAACCCATAGTTCACAAGTGGCTAAGCCAGCCAACCCTACAAATTGTTTGGAACCAATTTTCCTAGAGCTTATGGGTGAAATCCTGGTCTCATACAAGTCAATGGGAGTTTTGCCATTGACTTCAGTGTGGCTAGGATTTCACCCTGTAAATGAAAACTATATCACAGTATCCTTGTGTCAAACACTACAGTTTATTTAAATAATTCTTTAAGAATATGCTATCATGTATAAGTATATTAACAAACGGCTACCTACTGAAGTAGTTTTTGTTCTTCAAATGTGTTGCCTCTGAAGATCCAGCTTATGGAACAGTTGTCATGCCATGCAGCAATGGAACCCATTTCAAAGCAGGTAGCCATAGAGGAAATAGGTGACCCTATGTTCCAGTATTCTAGAATAAATTATATAAAGGCCCCCACCCTGCAAACGGACCTCATTTCCTCTTTAATTCCATCCAAATCCTTTAAGTGTACAAACCGAATGTAAGGAGCTTGAGTCATTATGAGTCTATGGACACAATACTTTTGGAGAACAAAATTACCTTGCTAGATAACCCTTTTTGCTCCTTCTCTGCTTTGCCTCTACAAATCCCCACGTTAGAAAATTTGCTAGCAATGATACTCCTCAGGAGAAGAAAATGGGAAAGGGAGGGTAACTACAACACTTCTCTCTTGTATGAAGCATCCAGTCTGATCTGGACCAAGTATTCGGGGAACAACATTTTGTAAAGAGATGCATTGAGTTCCAGGTAGTAGCCTTTCCGGCAAAGAGATAGCGCTGAAGATGCTTCTCCATCTTATAAAAAGTCATGAAGTCCTTCCAGTACAGGATCATCAGGGAGCACATAGCCTGTCTGCTTAGATCATTTCTCGACTATCCCTTCAATTTTCATTAGAAGCCACATGCTTTTTAAAATGTGTTAATTATATCTTTGACAGGACAAAAGTCCTTTTAACATCCAAGATGTGTAATGACATAATTTGGAAGATCACGAGTCTTAGGAAAAGTACAGACAGAGAAAATTTCTGATTTAAATGAAATTCCAAGAACACCATAGTCAAGAATTTGGGATGGGTTCTAATGTCTATCACAATATTTCTGCCTTAGAATGCTGGACAATTTCATCCTTAAGAACATTTTTACCAGGCGTTATCTGCCACTAATGCCTGCAGTTCTGAAACTGTCCTAAACAATGCTATCATCAAGAGTGACAGAACCTTCAATGACAAATTCAAGGAGCATACACAGAGAGGAGCCTGCAGAGAAATTGTGAGATCCAAGATCTCAATATCATGTACTTGCAAGTTAAGATTCTCAACATACACATTTATCTAAACTTCTATACAGTATATTGTTTTCCAAAGGATGACAAAAGACTGAGCTTCTCACACAGGCACATAGAAGGCAGAGATGGCAGCCAGGAAACTTTTGGTCATATCTCAAGGCAATCCAGAATCTTTCAATAATAAAGGATAATGTAAAGTGACCATTAAAGGGACAAGGGACTAGATGTGCCTCTTTGGACTATCCAAATCTTTAAATAATTTCCACTTACAGACATGACCCCCTAATAGAAGAGTTTTGTGCACACATTTGACTTTCCCGGAGAAATACAAGAATTTCCCTTTTAACAACCTAGGATCCAAGCCATCAGATAAAGTGATTTCTAAAGTGAGCAAAGACCTGGGATGAAATCCTGGGCCTATTGAAATCCATGGGAGCTTTACCATTGATTTTCATGGGGCCAGGATTTCATCCCTGACCTTACTGCTGAGGCCAAGTCTCTAAGTAGAGAGACAATCCCTTTTTAAAGTCATACCAGTCCCACTGATCTGTTGCTATTTGACACAACTGGGGTATCTGTGAGACCTACCCCTGCCTTCCATCTAATTAGGGAGGGGAGGGAATCATGAAATCAAGCCAGATGGACTTCAGCCCCAATTAGTTCATGTGTCTTGGTAGTACCAGATGGGGCCACTATGTCTAGATCTCATTTTTAAGAACACCTACCAGAAGTCTTCCCTGGATATTCTAAGATGACAAACTAATGCAGAGAAGCCTTTATAAATCTTGAACCTGTGTGGAACTAAGACCAACTTTCCCATAATCTCTCTTATCCTTAGCGTGCTGGATAGAGAACAAGTTATCTTCAGAGCATAAATCACACCCTGATAAGTTCAGGCCCTTAGAAGCCAGTTGTGTATACATGGAAACACCTGCAGTCTTGATAACAAAGGTTAGCAGCCACACCTGCCAGACACCCAGCAAACAACCTTGTAGTTGCTGTTTTCCCAAGTAAGTATTATATCTGATATAACCAACCACAGTTTCCTCATTGAACCTGAGGTGCTTCCTGTGCTCCTGTTGAGATATGGAACTATGTATCCAGAAGGCCTTGACCAATCTTGAGAAGTCAAAGCAGGGATTTTCTCCTCAGAGATGCAAAAGAAAGGATTAGCACTAGCACACATTCTGTAGCCTCCATTTATGGAAGAGATTGGGCCACATCCCATATAGTCTTTTTGTAAAGAGACCACTCCGTGCAACAAAAAAAAATCTATTCATAGCACTGCAGGCTAGGAACTTGCTATTTAATTTGACTGCATCACAACAGCGTGTGGGGAATACTGTCATTAAGTAAACAGGATGTGAGGGTGGATGAAACATGACTCCAACCCATAATACCCAGTTAATCCTTAGTGACCATTCTGCTACAATTATTATGAGCAGGATTCCCAAATAGAAATAGAATGAGATTTTGGAATGACCTTAAACTATTGGATGAGGATGCACTGATTCAGAAATATCCTTCTATGCCTGTAATAACCTGGACAACTGAAAACTAAAATTAAGGTCAGTTCTAGGTCCTCTAGGTCCACTAGAGCCAACAGAAAAAAAAAAAAATCAGACGAATCCAAGATGGGCAAAGATGACAATCTACATTTCTGGCAACCTCTGATTTTTTCCCCCACATTAACTAGAGAACCATGATGGACCTGGAATCCCCTTTGAAGAAGAGGAATGGAAAGATCAGGCTGTCTGATATCGGAAAGAAGCCTGTGGCTTCTTATGTAAAGACTATCAAATTAAGCAGGAAGGCATGGACCATGGGTTAAAAAGTGGCTGTCTGTATTTGGGATATAACTGGACCTAACCTTTGACTAAGTCCCTACCAGATCCAGAGGTGTACATTATTGGATGCTTGTTCACCTCTATGTTTCCCCTTTTAGGAAGAACAGGAAGAAGGTAAATCCAAAGAATCCCAATTCTTAGAATATGTGGCTGCTTTTCTCACAGGAAAATAACCTGAAGACCTTGTGTCCTGATGTACACAAGAACTTCTCTAACAAGGTTGAGACCTAGAAGAGGCTGCTATGAGCATGTCTTTGCCTGATGGATGTGAAGATTTCTTAGGCAAAGAACTAGACGAATAGGACTGGAATCTTTCTCACTGAATACACTAACACCTTCTTAGGCAAAAATAAATATTTTAAACTAAAACTATTCACCAGTAGAAATGCTGATTGTGTTCCATTCTGATCAGGCTGATGGAAAGAAAGGGAAGTTGAGTGTTGGAGTTTCAATACCCCTCTTTCTAGATTGTTGGAACAGAAGGGCGTATACACTCTCCTCTATTGGCTAACTGCTTTGAAATGGATTCAGTTATCATGTGGCCAGGCATGCAATCTCATAGTGGGGATCTGCAGAGGCAATGTCATGAAGAAGAATTAATGTATTCAAGAAAAATTGCTTTATTATAAGATGCAATGGAATATGTTGTAAAGACGTAAAAAAAAATTTAAAAATAGTTAACAGATGGTGTTAGCCTGTTGCAGCCTGTTACAAAGCAATTATAAATTGGAGTACATACAATGGTTCATACATGTGGCTTCATGTCAGAATATAACCTCATAGGCTAATTTGTTAGAAAAACCAAACTCTAACTTAAAGGTTACCTTAATTTACATGTTTGCCTGATCTGATAATGTACTATATCTAGGGCCTTACCAAATTCACTGCAATGAAAAACTCGTCACGGACCATGAAATCTGGTCTTGTGTGCTTTTACCCTTTGCTTTATAGATTTCACAGAGGAGACCAGTGTTTCTCAAATTGGGGGTCCTGACCCCAAAAGGGAGTTGGCGGGGTCACAAGATTATTTTAGGGGGGGTGTGGTATTGCCACCTTACTTCTGTGCTGCCTTCAGAGCTGGGCAGCCGGAGAGCAGCAGCTATTACTTGGGCCCCCAGCTCTGAAGGCAGCACCTCACCAGCAGCAGCACATAAGTAAGAATGGCAATACCATACCATACCATTCTTACCTCTGTGCTGGTTCTGGCAGCAGCGATGCCTTCAGAGCTGAGATCCCGGCCAGCAGCTGCCACTTTCCAGTTGCCCAGCTCTGAAGGCATTGCTGCTGCCAGCAGCAGCACAGAAGTAAGGGTAGTAGTACCACAACCTCCCCTACAATAATCTTGTGACCCCCGCCCCAACTCCTTTTTGGGTCAGGATGCCTATAATTACAACACTGTAAAATTTCAGATTTAAATAGCTGAAATTGTTAAATTTATTATTTTTAAATTGTGTGACTGCGAAATTGACCAAAATGGACCATGAATTTGGTAGGACCTTAACTATATCAGATTGCAGAATCTTGCTTCTGTGGAATGCTGGAACTAACATAGCTGGGACATACAGATTATGTCAAAGCCATCCAACTCTTTGAAGGATAATTGCCATATACACATAACCATATGGTCAATCTCCTATATGTTTGTGTAGGGAGAGGTCATTAATTTAACAAACCCTCCAGCTGCTGACAAACTTTTTTCAAATCTAATAGTGGATCCTAAGATATGGCCTTCCACCTAGCATCTGCAGGAGGCTCATCACCATGCTCATGTCATCTCCCTGGAAAAGCTATAAAACACCCTCCAGATCTGTTATGTTAGGAAAAGGGCCGTGCCATCAGTTATGATGAGATTGTTTGATGCTTTTTATTGTTTCACAGAGAAACACCTTCCAGACCATAGACTGTCCAAGGATTACAAAAGCTATATGGTAACTGATGCTGTTGCAGCATCCTTTATATTCTGATGTTTATTACTGTTTTAACAGTGTTTGTGGATGTTGACTTAAAAAGGTATCCAGTTTAGTGTGAGTTTCTGCAGTTATCTGCTAAAACATTATTTTCCAATATAATACAGGAGGACTCTCCCAATGACTCACAAAATACATCCCTGCAACTCCTGATACAATGGCATTAGCAGGGTGATTTCCCACAACATCTCCAGCATCAGAGATGATGAGCGTCATAAGAGACTATGCTGTTTTGTATCAGGGATGTTCCTGTCTTCACAATCTGGATCCAAATGGTTGGTTGGGAAGAAAATAACCAAAAGAAATGGCAAGTGAAAACTGCCCATTTCTACCTACTGGAAACATTTTTAGGTGCAATGTATACAATAAATAAAATATGCTGCTTTTGATCTGCATTGAAATCAGTGATCAAACATGCCTGGATCAAAGCCAATTTATGTTCCCAAGTGTCAGAATCCTATTGACAAACTTTAGGTTATTGTAAAACTGTATATTTTTTAATCTATGTCCAGAGTAGTTTATAGCTCATTAAAAATGCTTCATCAAGTAGATTCTATAAATATCTATAATATCTATGACATCTACAATACAATTCATTACTTACTGTAAAACTAGTAACACAAAGAACATTAAATGAGAGTCCTTTTACTTACATAAAACATATCATAGCTATTTTACTTCAAGATATAATTAGATTTAAGGCTTCATTTTGAAAATAGAAGATGAAAATGAGCCTCTTACCTTAGGGAAATCTGGCAATAAGTCAACAGCATACATTTATCATATAGCAAATTTGCCCGCATAATACGCAAACAAAAGAACTCTGCTGACTGTGCCTAACTGAAAGAAAAAACCTCAGCTATATAGTGTGACATCAAAACATCAATTATTCGGATTATTTTTATCCATTACATCATTTTCTTTACTGTTACTCAGATGCATAAATATTTTTACAATCACGCTTGTTAAACCAGTACCATGTATGCAACTATACAGTAAAAGCAGCAAAGAGTCTTGCGGCACCTTATAGACTAACAGACGTTTTGGAGCAAGAGCTTTCATGCATGCATCCGACGAAGTGGGTATTCACCCACGAAAGCCCCTGCCATAAAGGCATACTGTATGTTACATTGATTGACTGAGACAGAAAGAGAGTGTGCATCACTACTAGCAACCTAAGGATCCTTCCGTTACATCAGGGACAGTTATAGCATAAAGGTTCAGCAACTCAATTTGTTTGCTTTAAACCTCATAAGTCTACAAAGTCAGACTGGAAAACTCAGGAGAAAAGTCTGGACTGCAAGATTTCTTGTACTTCCACTTCTAGCTACAGTCTGAAATACACAAGAACAGCCTCCCGCACAGTATTTCGACCCTTCTTGTGCCAGTAGCAGCTGGGACTTGAATGTGCAAAAGGCATCCACCATCTTAGAACCTTAAATAAAAGGGGCCAGTACAAGAATGGATCTAATAATGAATCAAGAGTCAAAAGTGGGAAGTTGTGTTCTTATATTTCCCAACCCTTCCTTCCCTCTCCTAGTAAGTCCTGCACTATGCTGTAACCTTGTGGCATGAGGCTACTGTGTTTGTTTCCTAGAAAAATCATCCTTATTATAACATTCCCCTATTAATGATAAACACATTTCTCAGCTGCCAATTAGAGGGACATACTCTAGCTCCAGTAAAGCGCATTAAATAACTGATCAGAGAATGTACTACAGCTATATCGTTTTTAAATTATGAATATTGAAAAGACGCATCGTGAATGACTTTGGTTCTTTACATAACATTCATTAAAAAAAAGACACTTTACAGAGACTTATTCCTGAGTTAATATTCAAGGGCCCATTCCTGCTTCTATTATGTCCATGGCAGAAGTCCCAAAGGAAAAAGGAATAGGCCCAAGGTAACGAAAACAATGCCACAGTTTAAAACAATCCCCATGCCTTAAACAATCTTCTAACATCGCCTACTCGAGTAGATCAAGACACGTTTTATAGCTCGCTTGCATGTTCCAACCTTAAAAAAATATATTTATTTATGCCCTTCTTGTTTGAGAAGTTAAATCCCCAGAGCATCTCAATTTAGATCAAAAGCTACCAAGCTTCACCTGGCACACCTGTGCCTTATGATTTCTTAATTATCTGCCTAACATTCCCAGAGCTATAAGGCAAAGATGCAAGATTCATTTAGCGCATATACAAATCTCTGAAATACACCTAATGTAACAGAGCCTTTCCAGAATGCCCGAGGTGTTAACCAGTGTTAAATGATCCCACACCTCCTAAGACACTTGCGTTGCAGCAAATTGCTTTCTTCCAGGTTTCAGAAGATAGCGTGCTATCACAAGGCTATGAATCTGTGGAAAGTTTTACTTCTGAGTTTCTTGAGAAAATATCTTAATGCAGCAGTTCTCAACCAGGGGTACGTGTACCTCTGGAGGTACATGAAGATCTTCCAGTGATTACATCAACTCAACTAGATATTTGCTTAGTTTTACAACAGGCTACATAAAAAGCACTAGTGAAGTCAGTACCAACTAAAATATCATACAAACAATGACTTGTTTATACTGCTCTATATACTATACACCAAAATGTAAGTACAATATTTATGTTCCAATCGATTTATTTTATAATTGTAAAGTAAACATGAGAAAGTCAGCAACTAATTTTTCAATAGTGAACTGTGATAATTTTGTATTTTATGTCTGATTTTGTAAGCAAGTAGTTTAAGTAAGGTGAAACTTGGGGTACACAAGACAAATCAGACTCCTGAAAGGGGTAGAGCAGTCTGGAAAGGTTTAGAACCACTGTCTTAATAGACTTAGTGGACTATCCAGAGTCTTCTGTCACCAGAAGACATTGGACTTGATCCTGATATAATTGAAATCAGTGAAGGTAAGATACGGTCCTTTAGCGACAATAGTTACACTACATTATTATTAATCATGTTTATTACAGAAGTGCCTGGGGACCAGCCAAGAAGGGGGCCCAACAGTGCTAGACACTGTATAAACACACAGTAGTAGAGAGTTCCTGCCCCAAAGAGTTTACAATTTAAATGGACAAGGTAGACATAGGTTGGAGGAAAGGTGTATAACACACAGGCAGAGTGATCAGTGTAATGCCAGCACATGTCACTTGGTTCCACAATTTTTCTTGTTTTGAGAAGGGTTGGGGCGGGGATTAGTTAGGCAGGGATAATCTAAACGGAAAAATAAGGAAAGGGAGAGGAGGACAGAGCAGTGGAGAAGAGGCAGGAATTCTGCTCCCAGTTTATAATCTGCAAGTATGGAGTAAACTTATTGTTTTCATCTGACTTACTTTCAAATTTGACTGCTATCAGAATCTGGCCCCTGATTTCTGTGCATGAGCAGCTTTGTAATTTAGTAGGACATTAGCAATAATTTCTTGTTTGCACTTGTTTTGCTAACAGACTCTTTAGCCCTCCATACGAATCCACAGATCTCAGTAGGTCTTAATCAAACATTACAGTTTGGTTCTTGGGCTATTTGTCAATAGTGTAATTTCACAAATTGAACAAATCACTGACTGAAGTCTCTATTAATCTGAATTTAATGTAGACTGTCAAGAAGAGTTCTATGGTTTTCCTTCTCAAGCTTAGGACATCTCTGAGGGTTAGTGCTACATTCCCTGCACTGCTTTAGATGTCATCTGCATATCAGTTGGTCCAGAGAAAACATGCAGGACCTTAATTACAGATGATTAAAGGAAAATATTAATTATTTCATTATTCTAGATTTTGCAATATTGTGTGCACAGAAGCCCCAGTGAGACCGGGACCCCTTACAGACACACAGAGTAAGAGGAGGTCTGTGCCATGAAAAGCCTACAGTCCAAATAGACGAGGGTGAGAGAAATGGAGTCTCCATTTTACAGATGGGTGAGTAACTGAGATACAGGAAGAGTAAGGCCCAGAACTCCAAGAGTATTTAGACTCCTAATGTGCATTGAAATCAGTGGAAATTAGGAACCTAAATACCATTGAGGATCTGGGCCTAGGTGACTTAAAATCATAAAATTATAGAAATGTAGGGGTGGAAGAGACCTTGGGGCATCATCTAGTTCAGCGCCCTGTGCCGAGGCAGAACCAAGTAAACCTAGACCATCCCTGACTAGTGTTTGTCCTGCCTGTTCTTAAAAACTTCCAAATATGGGGATTCCACAGCCTCCCTCAGAAGCCTGTTCCAGAATGTAACTACCCCTTATAGTTTTTGCTAATATCTAACCTAAATCTCCCTTCTTGCAGCTTAAGACAATTAGTTCTTGTCCTACTTCCCTCATCATAACAGCCCTTAACATATTTGAAGACTGTTTTCAGGTGCCCCCTTAGTTTTCTTTTCTCAAGATTCAGAATGGCCTTTGTTTCTTTTTAACCTTTTCCCCATGTTTTCTAAACCTTTTATCAATTTTGTTGCTCTCCTCTGGAGTTTCTCCAGCTTAATCAACATTTTTCCTAAAGTGTGTCCCCCAGAATTGTAACTAGTACTCCAGCTGAGGCCCCACCAGCGATGAGTTGAGCAGGACAATTACCTCCCACATCTTACATACCACACCCCTGCTAGTACACCCCAAAACAATATAAGCCTTTTTCGCAACGGCATCACATTGTTGACTCACATTCAATTTGTGATCCACTGTAACTTAACTAGGGCCCTACCAAATTCATGGCCATGACAAATGCGTCACAGACTATGAAATTTGGTCTCCCCCATGAAATCTGGTCTTTTGTGTACTTTTCCTCATACAATACAGATTTCACGGGGCAGACTAGCATTTCTCAAGCTGGGGGTCCCAACCAAAAAGGGAATCAGATTATTGAAGGGCGTCCATTGTATTACTATCCTCACTATGCTGCCTTCAGAGCTGGGTGGCCAAAAAGCAGCAGCTGCTGGTTAGGTGCCCAGCTCCGAAGGCAGGTCTCCGCCAGCAGCATCACAGAAGTAAGGGTGGCAGTACCATACTATGCCACCCTTACTTATGGCTGCTGCCTTCAGTCCTGGGCAGCCGGAGAGTGGCAGCTGCTAGCAGTGGGCCCAGCTGTCAAGGGAGCAGCACAGAAGGGCGGCAATACAATGCCATGATATTCTTACCTCTGCAAGCTGGGCTCTCAGCCAGCAGCTGCCACTCTCCAGCTGCCCAGCTCTGAAGGCAGAACTGCTGCTGGCAGCAGCAGTCCAGAAGTAAGGGTGGCAATACCGTGACCCCCCTACAAAAATCTTGAGACCCCTTCCACACTCTCCTTTTGAGTCAGCACCCTACCCTACAACACCATGAAATTTCAGATTTAAATATCTGAAATAATGACATTTATGATTTTTAAAATCCTATGATTGTGAAATTGACCAAAATAGACAGAGAATTCAGTAGGGTCCTAACTATAACCCTCAGATCCTTTAGCCAGTTAATCCCCATTTTGTAGTTGATTTTTTTTTCTGATGTGTGATACTTTGCACATACCTTTATTGAATTTCATCCTATTGATTTCAGATCAATTCTCCAATTTTCAGAGGGGTATCCGTGTTAGTCTGAATCTGTAAAAGCAGCAAAGAGTCCTGTGGCACCTTATAGACTAATAGACATTTTGGAGCATGAGCTTTCCTGGGTGAATACACATGCATCTGATGAAGTGGGTATTAACCCACGAAAACTCATGCTCCAAATCATCTGTTAGTCTATAAGGTGCCACAGGATTCTTTGCTGCTTTTACATTCTCCAATTTGTCAAAGTTGTTTTGAAGTCTAATCCTGTCCTCCAAAGTGCAACCTCTCACAGTTTTCTGTCATCTCCACTACATTATCCAATGGATTCTTGAAAATATTGGCTGGTATCACACCCACAACAGACCCCTGTGGAACCAATAGGTATGTCCTTTCATTTTGACAGTGAACTATTGATAACTACTATTTGAATATGGTCTTTCAACCAGTTGTGTCACCTGATAGTAATTTCATCTTGATCACATTTCCTAGTTTGCATATGAGAATGTCATGTAGGACTGTGCCAAAAATCTTACTAAAATAAAGATAGATCACATAGTCAATGGGAATCAGATACTTTATTCCATAAAGTTCTTTTGAAAATTCCACCCTAAATGCCTTCAGGCAATCTGAGAGTTCAAATAAATGGGGAGAAAACAGTTATGTGCATGAAATCAAGTGCATAAACTTTAGTTTCTGGACAAACTGTTTTCAGTGTTTTTATTGAAAAGTAGACATTTTAATGAAAAATTTGTTTAATTGAAAACCCAATTTTCCATCAATAAGCAATCACTTCCAATGGAAAATTTTCAGCCAGCACTGACTGATATCAGAGCTCAGCACATACTGATGGATGGTCTGAACTCTGCATGCAGTACAAACTTCAAGCAGAAAAGACTTCAGCAGACAAATATTTATGTGTGTATTTTGACACCACCACATAAATAGCTATGCAGTGAAGTTTAAATTCCTGAAGTCATCCAAGCATAAAAGCTTTAACACTTTTTGAAAAAAGGAAATGGAAGGATGTTATCCTGTTTTCACCAAGAATGGGGAGGGAAGGTCCAAATAAGGGAGATTTGGTGAATGAAGGTGCTATTACATTTGCTACAGTTAACCTTGGAACTTAAATAGATTTCCTCTACACCCCAAACAAGTCACTACGTTGAAGTGAGGGTTGCAAGCCCATATTGGTGGTTTAAAAGCATACTACCTGTCAAGAACACTAAAATTAAAAAAACTCTTCAAGTATTAGATATGCAGAGGTAAGGCAATATTTTTCAAACAGGCCATTCCCTGCCTTCTGCATGCAATAAACATCCTGTGGTTTGACAGCAAGGAGTTCTTCTGCTGAAAAAACCATAAGAGAAAATCATAGGACCTTCAAAAGGTCTGCAGAGAAGAGGACTGGGTGAGAATTGGGAGTGGGGGATGAGAATGGGTGCATTTTCCCACTCCAGTCTTGTGGATCTCCTCAGGCCTCTAGTAGGACAAAAACAAAAGCTCAGAGGCCCAGTGACAATTCTATTGATAGAGAAAATTTTCTCACCCTTCAACACACCTCTTTTATTATTGGGTTTCACCATTAGCTCTGTCTCTGCCAGGAAAAAGGCTGGAGACTTTAATTTAAATGAAAGCTGAGATCTCCAGCAAGTGTTTGGCATTCTATATTAAACTCACCAGAATTAATGATCCCAAGTGATGTTACTAATGAAAATACTTTTAAACTTGTATATTACACAACTAAATGTTGGTCCTGTGCACTAGATCTTAGCTAGATCTTATATTCTACCTTGGACCCTGATCTAATTTACCAATGTTAAGATCAGTTTGATGGGGGAGGGGGGTTGGGAGAGAGGGTACAAAAATGGGCTTGTAGTATCAGTTCATTTACATCTTTAACTATGGAGTGACTTCCACAGTACCCATATAAATAAGAGAACACACCAGCTGTAGGTCAACACAAAGTTATCCTTAATGGAGTTATTTCTACAGAAACAGACTTAAGATGGCTGCTGCTACTCATAATTTCAAGGTAGACACGTCGGATGAGAATTTCTGAAGTGTTAATTGGCCTAACTCTGCTCCCATTCAAGTCAATTGAAATGTCACCACTGACTTCAAGGGCAGCAAAAATAGGTCAATGCTTCTGAAAATTCCACTTTTAATGTTGACTATTCAGCCAATGCAAAGAGAGATGAAATACTTCTACATACCCACTACTTTTTGGTCTAAATTCAATCAGCATTTCCAATGCTATAAATAAGAAGTCGTGATCTCTGACCCAAGAAGTTTACAATCTAATTGAAACAGAAAATAGTTCAAGCACATATATCGCACTTAAAGACAGTTTAATGCGAAGTTATGCAGATGTCTTTAGAGAGATCTAAATTGGAAGGCTTTGCAGAGGAAGTATTGTATTGAGTGAAGAGAAGGATGGGAAGCCTGACTCTTCATTCTGTTAGTAACCTTAAGAATCTTAAGTTGCTATTTAAAATTGTTTTTAGTTCACCATTCAGTTAGAAACCTATTTCTTGTAAAATGCCTAAACAAAGTTTTCATCCAAATATTACGTGATGTTACATTTAGTTTGAGAGTGGTAGCCAAATTGGAAAAAAATCAACACCTGAAATTTCAATCTACCTTTCTTTTCATGTAATTTACTCAGTAAATAAATAGATGATTACCACAATAGGTATTCCTGGCTTTCAGAAGACAGGCTGTCTACTGGAGGCAACATATTTAAAGAATTGCACAGGTTTTAAAAAGCCTCTTGCAAATATTTATGATGTTCAAACAAACAACTGGATTTTTTTTTAAGCAGAGAATAACATTCTTTACTCCGTAGCATTTTCCCTTAAATCTTGGCTGTCAACACTGGCTAATATCCCCACCTATCAGATGTCATGGATGTCCCAGAGTTCCCATCACCCTTGAGCCATTTAAAATGCTTTGCTTTCTTTTTAATTGGAATAAACTCAGATTAGCTCCCTTCAAACTTAGAGTGTTGTTTTTATAACGTTAACTGTCTGAGACAGAGCATGACAAACAATTCAAACCTTTCAATTGTTTCAACATATTTTAAGAGTTGTCACAGTTCTATAAATTGCTAGAAAGATATTAACACTGGGCCTCATTTGCCACTCCAGTTTGATTTCAATGGAGCTATAGCAGCATAAAACTGGAGTAATGTGGTGGTAAATTAGGAATACTTAATATACTCTGTTTGTGTATGCACGCACACACAGGACAGGTGGGACTGGTAGAACCCCACTTTGGGTTTTTTTTTAATTGCAGTTCATACATGCTTAGCAGAGACCTCTTAGATTTTAGCAGCTAAAGTCCCCAAATATTCCATCCACACTGGACATGCTCCAGCCCAGGAATGAATAGGACTTTCCCTGCCATTACAGATCTGAGCTGCTGCAGATCATACCAGGTCCAAGTCTGGGCACCTGAACTGAAAGCAGAGAAAATATCTCTCGTCTGCTGTCAGTGACCCACCTATAATGTTGACAATTTTGGTTGTATTTGTGTTTAGATGTATTCCTGGATATTACATCATATGACAATCTTTAATTCAAGATTAATCTTTAATTCCTGGTGACTCCAGACCAATCCTGGAGGGTTGGTAACCATACCTACCTACTGGGCCCAAGCAGCACTGAGGAGGAAGCTGTCTGATTGAAATGCTGAGGTGACAAGAACCAGACTTGTTGGGGAGCCAGGGACAAGTATCTGGGGGGCGGGGAGGAGAGACTGGAAACTGAGAGTGGGGAGAGGGAAACTGGGACTAGGGGGATACTAGGTCTGGCTGGGCAAGGAGCCTAGGACTGGGAGGTGGAGAGGGAAATAGAGGAAAGGGAGAGACTGAAATTGTATGAGGAGCCTGGGAAGGGAGATTGGGACCAAGAGCCAGTGGAGACAGGGAATTTGGGTAGGATGGGGGAGGCAACTGGAGGCGGGTGAGGGAGAAGGAGAGAGACTGATAGGATGAAGAGCAGGGAATGTCAGGAAATTGTACCGGCTGGACAAGGAGACTGGAAGAAGATGAGACTGGTATGGAAAGGCTGGAGGTGTGAGACTGGGACTTGCTGGGCAAGGAGACTGGGACTGGCATGAGAAGCCCGAGGGGTAGAGACTGGGACTGGCTAGGTGAGGAGCATGGAATTGCGATGAGGAGCTGGAGGGGAAGCAAGAGACAGGACCTGGTCAAGAAGAGTTTGGACAGGACAGAGAATAAGGGGTCACAGTTAGGGCAAATAAGCAAAAGAATCTGTGCTCACTATACTACATGCTGCTTCAGACCCTGGAAAGGAACCCACCATTCCCAAGTCTCACCATTCCTCTTCTGCCAACAAATACCTGAGAAACCCACTGGCAAAGTGTCTCATCCCCAACTGGCATAATTACTCCACCTCAGCGAGAAACAGAAGTTATGTTAGCGGGAGACACGCTCCTGCCGACATAGCACCAGTGCAGACCATGCAAAACTTGTATTGCTCCAGGGGGAAGGGGTGGGGAGATAGACACTCAGACACCTGAGTGATGTAAGTTAGTTTGACTTCAATGGTAGTGTAGACCTGTCCTGAGTGTTTGACTTTGCAACCTTAATAATGTTCTTTTAAGATAGATGATATTTTCTGTCTGTCGCTCTATCTCAATATTATAAGTATTATTCAAGATGACACTGTCATGCAACATTTAAAAGTCAATAAAATTTATCGTTAGGATGCTCTGCATGCCTTATGCAACAAGAGATGGAAGCTAATTGAATTCAGCACTCAACTAGCAATTACAGTTAAAAGATTTCCTTCAAGTTATTCTTACTAATAGTGGAGCTTAAATGCCATGGCTTGCATGATCATATATGGAATACTTCGGAAATAGGATTTAAGTTAAAAAGAAATTGTCTTGATTATAAGTTGACACCATCTGTACTTATGAATAATATGTAAAACTACAAAAAGAAAGTTTTAATTTGATTAAGAAAAATCACTAGCTATAATAGTTACAGAAAATACACCTTCACAATTCAAATCTGGGTTTAAAAAAACTAAATAGATTAACAGATTTATTCCTTTTCCTGTTTTCTATTTTTGAAAATAAATATCCACAATCATATTATGTTCCTCGAAGCTACATTTGCCATCCAGCTTGTCAGTACATGACTTTAACTGTAGTTCCTATTGAAATGAGTATTTTTTCAAGATTTTTGTCACATCATTAATATCTTCATTCAAAGATCATACATCTTTACTTCAAATAAAGCATTCAACCATACAGTCAACATCTTGTTGACCTCACTTACAAACAACCTTTGACAGTTAGTGGAAGCCTGAGTAATTGCATACCACCTGCCCTCCCCTTCAAGAATACTTAGTTATATTTCACAAGTGCTATCAATTATCACTCCTCTGCTACATCAGGAACATTAATGTCTAACCCCACAAGTATTGCCTTTCACAAACATGTTAATCATACCCCTGAATTACTCAAATTTTTTTTTTAAATGTTTCAAATCCTTTTTGTGGGGAAACGTAAGTTGGTCCTGCTTAAAACAAGTGCCGTTTTTAAGATGACATACTTAAAACAATCTTGAGTCTGCAGATGGTTTACAATCTACAACAGCAGCAAAGCTACAATAGTAGAAAGTATATACATTATATTCACTGGAACCTACATTTTCAAAAGGGACTACTAATTTTGGGTGCCCAACTTGATAAACCTGAAAGAGGCCTGATTTTCAGTGAGTGGGTATATTCAACTTTCTGAAAATCAGGCCCTTTGATAGGATCCCTAGTTAAGTACGCAAAAATTCAAGCACATAAAATCACTAGTTACTTTTGAAAATGTAGGCCTAGACTCCTAACACCAAATTATGCTTTCAGGTAAACAAATACAACTGTACTGAAGTCAATGTTGTTTCATGTCTGAGAATGACAGCAGAATTTGGCTCAAAAACACATAAAAAACCAGTTAGGAAAACCGTACACTGAGCATGATCGCCCACGTCCCAGTCACTGATAGCAACAGCCCTATTTTTAAAACAGGACCACTGATATGCAAAGGTTACGAGTTAGATTGTTCCTTTAGGCACAGTCTTTACCAAGGGATGGTGTGTAAGATCCACCGTAGGAGCAGCCCTGGGATGTGGCATTACCGGGAGACAATCCTCTGAGTCACAATTCTTCCCCTACTTCCTCGTTCCCCCAGGGGGTTAGTAGTTTGCTGCTGGCCTCTATCAGCAGCAAATTACAACATCTCTATGGCAATTCATACACCAAACGTTGATTAGTGGGATTGGAGTCAAGGGACTCTGGCCTTTTCCTGCCCCTCCCCATGCACCTGCTCCAGGGAGAAAATAAGTGGCATGCAGCAACCACTTTCTCCAGTGTGTCTGGATCCAAAGTCTGAGAAGCCCATGTGAAGGGGGTTCTGACACTCATGGGTGGATGTGAAGGCCAAATCACAATCTAGCCCTAAATGACTTGCCCAGGACCACAGAGGGGATCATGTCAGAACTCATCAGCTCATGCTTCCTTTTGCTGTCTTCACGCCACGCCTCCTTCTGTAATACGCTACATAGTCCAGTTTTTAAGTGTGTAGTAAGACAAGGGGCTTGTCTACTTGAAGACATCAAGGAACATTAATCCAAATTAACTAAAGGTGTTAATTTGAAGTGGATTGGGTAAACCACATTAATTCTGAACTGCAGTTTTCACAAAGGGATTTAAAGTAGCCTTAATTCACTTCTAACAGGCATTAAACTAAACCGAATGAAAGCTGCTTTAATTTGGAATGAAGGTGTTCACATAGGGGTTTAATGTAGTTTACGTAACCCACTTCAAATTCAGACCTTTAGTTAATTCAGATCAATTTTCCTGGATGCCTCCATGTAGATAAGCCCATGGTTTGGGGGAATGTATCAAAAGGCAGCTACTCCAGACTCAAGAAATAGCAGCCTGCAGAAGTTCCCTCGTCACATAAACGGAGTTGAGTTTCTCCCACACAGTCAAGGATGTTCTGCCACATGCACTCATGCCTGAATTCTGCTAAGATGAAGCACTTTGTTAATTCTCACCCAAAGAATTGAATGGGAATTTGAATTCCCATTGATGTGATTCAAAGTGGTCCTAACTTCTACTAGCATCAGAGAGTCAAAAAAACATTAGTCAGAGAATTTAGAAATTGTTTGCAAAAGGAACCAAAAAGGAAGTTAAAAGAGAAAAAAAGGCAGCATTAACACAAATCCAGATGCCCATTCCTCCCCACGTGTTCTGCTGGCTGTTGTACTTTCAGACAGAATACGTTTCTTCACTCTCAGTGCCATTATGGGAGGCAGGGGGTAAACTAATACAGCAGTATCCTGCCAGGAAAGTGCCACCCAAATTTTGCAACTCTGAGGGCCACATGGGCAAGTTGGCAGAATCATACACTGGCAAATCCAGTTTTCCATCCCCAGTGTCTTAGATGGCACTGAGGAGATCTACAGAGAAGAGGGAAAGAATCCACCCCCCCCCCCAAAACTGGACTGGCAAAGTGTTGCTCCTTGTAGACTGTTCCTGCTCAGTGACTGGAAGAGCCTCTATTTGCAGGATGTCCCCTCTGCAGGGAGAAGGATTCAAAGACCCATGTAGTAGCAGACCCCTCAGCCCCATTCATGCCCAACCTATAGTCCCAACTGTCTGTCATTTAGGGAACCTCTGCCATTGCAGAGCTGAGTCTTCACAGCTGTGTAAGAAGAGGTGCTCATTCCTTCAGGGCTCATCAAATCCTGTCCCCCTCCCCACCACCACACACACACACATACACCCTTCCCAACTTCTCTTGCCTTACAGAGCTACACTGGTTCTACTGAGTGCTACCCTTTACACCCATCAAGCTATGCCAGGACTTTTCTTAATTTGCATGTAAATGTAGATAACATTTAAATTAGGGCTGTTGATTAATCGCAGTTAACTCATACGACTAACTCAAAAAAATTAATCATGATACATTTTTAATTGTGATTAATCAGTTTTAATTGCACTATTAATAGAACTCCAATTGAAATTTAATAGTTTTGGATGTTTTTCAACATTTTCAGATATATTGATTTCAATTACAACACAGAATACAAAGCGTATAGTGCTCACTTTATATTATTTTTATTGCAAATATTTGCACTGTAAAAATGGCAAACAAAAGAAATACTGTTTTTCAATTCATCTCATAAAAGTACTGTAGTGAAATCTCTTTATCATGAAAGTGCAATTTACAAATGTAGATTTTATTTGTTATATAATTACACTCAAAAACAAAACAGTGCAAAATTTTAGAGGCTGCAAGTCCACTCAGTCGTACTTCTTGTTCAGACAATCTCTGAGACAAACAAGTTTGTTCACATTATAGGAGATAATGCTGCCCACTTCTTATTTACAGTGTCACCAGAAAATGAGAACAGGTGTTCACATTGGACTTTTGTAGTCAGTATTACAAGGTATTTGCATGCCAGATATGCTAAACATTCACATGCCCCTGCATGCTTCGGCCACCATTCCAGATGACATGCTTCCATGCTGATGGTGCTTGTTAAAAAAATAATTTGTTAATTAAAATTATGACTGAATTCCTTAGGGGAGAATTGTATGTCTCCAGCTCTGTTTTACCCCTTCTGTCATATATTTCATGTTATAGCAGTCCTGGATGATGACTCAGCATGTTTGTTTTAAGAACACTTTCACTGCAGACTTGACAAAACGCAAAGAAAGTACCAATGTGAGATTTCTAAGGACAGCTTCAGCACTCGACACAAGGTTTAAGAATCTGAAATGCCATCCAAAATCTGAGAGGGACAAGGTGTGGCGCATGCTTCCAGAAGTCTTAAAAGAGCAACACTGCATTGTGGAAACTACAGAACCTGAACCACCAAAAAATAAAATCAACCTTCTGCTGGTGGCATCTGACTCAGATTACAAAAATGAGCATGCATCGGTCCGCACTGCTTTGGATTGCTATTGAGCAGAACCTGTCATCAGCATGGACGCCTGTCCTCTGGAATGGTGGTTGAAGCATGATGGGACATATGAATCTTTAGCGCATCTAGCACTAGGGTGACCAGATGTCCTGATTTTATAGGGACAGTCCCGATTTTCATGTCTTTTTCTTATATAGGCTCCTATTACCCTCCAACCCCATCCCGATTTTTCACACTTGCTGTCTGGTCACCCTATCTGGCACATAAATATCTTGCAATGCCGGCTACACAGTGCCATGCAAATGCCTGTTCTCACTTTCAGGTGGCACTGTGAACAAGAAGAGGGCAGCATTATCTCCTGCAAATATAAACAAACTTATTTGTCTCAGGGGACTTGTAGGCTCTAAAATTTTACATTGTTTTGTTTTTTAATGCAGTTATTTTTTGTCCATAATTCTACATTTGTAAGTTCAACATTCATGATAAAGAGATAGTACAGCACTTGTATTAGGTGAATTGAAAAATGCTATTTTTTGTGCAAATATTTGTAATCAGAAATAAATATTGTGAACTTTGTATTCTGTGTTGTAACTGAAATACATATATTTGAAAAAGTAGAAAACATCCTAAATATTTAAATAAATGGTATTTATTATTGAACAGTGCAATTAATCGCACAATTATTTTTTTAATTGCTTGACAGCCCTAATTTAAATGCATGCATGAAGTCATAATATTTGTTTGTACTTGTGTTTTTCCTGGCAGCTGAATAGAAATTGCTTGCTGTCCAGCAATAAAAATCTCCAAGATGATCATCTTCATCCTCATGCTGCAGTCACAGGAAGAGGAAGGCTGGGTACTAGGATCCTGTGGGCAATATTTGATCCACTGAGATGCATTCTGTGTACCCCTATTATCTTTAGCATCATATGCCCTGGAAAGCACCCCCCACAGTACTGTAAAGCACCCAGATCCCTGCATTAGAGGGAACCTTATATTGACTGTTCTAGACTGTAACAGAGCCTTGCACTGCTCATGCCACAAATCAGCTGGAGACCACTTAAAGTGCAAGCGCCAGTGCCCTTTTAGTCACAGTGTCAGTTCCCACCACTGTCTATATACAGTCTGTTCAACCCAGCTTCCTCAGCCAGCAGGGAGCTACAGCTGCAGGCTCCTCCCTTTCCTGTTCCCCTCTCTCTTTCTACCCCCCCTCCCCGCTGCTGCTTCTTTCCTGCCAGCTTTATATAGCCCCTTTGCTAATAAGGCCCACAGGTATTTCTCCTCAAGCCCTCAGGTGGGCCACAGCCAGTCAGTGCCAATTAATTCCCCTTAATTGGAGCTAGGCTAACGGGCCTGGCTCAGGCCCTCCTGGCCAGCACCTTGTTACATAGACTTTTATGTGTATTCTCTGTGATCTCTCTACTAATGTGTCATGTTTTGTAAAATATGCATGCACAGAAGGTTTACAATAGATAAACTGCATTTCCTCTACTATTTCTCTGCTCCAGTGCTACAAAGAGTGATATTTAAAGCCAGGGTTCTTTCAGATCATTTCAGAATTGCGACATCAAAATACTCTGTGGAAATGATAGAAACTAATCGCAAATTAAATGTTCATAGGGAGGAAAAAAAGTAAAAACATGAGTTTTAATTTAATCAGAGTTCATTTTGCCTATTTAAAGTTAGAGGGCATTATTATTCTGCATTAGCAATGATGATACATAATGTTTTACAGTAGGACTAGGATGGTTACAGTGTGAATATGGAGGGTTTTTTCCCTAGAACATTCTATTTCTTCCTTCAATAATCTGTGTAAACTGTAAATAAGTTTTCCTATATTGGAGGCAACATGGTCTGGCATTGGGACTGAGAATCAGGAAAGCTGGGTTCTTCTCCCACTCCTGCCTACTGCCTTGCTGTGTGACTTCAGGCAAATAACTGAACAGTTCTGGTGCCTCAGTTTCTCTACATGAAATATAATATAATGATCTCTTCTGTTTCAACCTCTGTAAAAGTGCTTTGAGGCAGATAGATATGTTTGGTGTATTATATAAGTCATGTCTTCATAACAATCAGTTCTAATAAAATATCAAGTTACATTGCCATTTATTTAGAACATAATATTTGTCAGTTTCACATACTAGATTTTTGAGTCAGCCTTCCTAGACTGGATGGCTGGTGGGCTCTTGTTCTCATTTGTGGGAGGGGAGATTTGCTGACATACATCTATGTGAAAACAGAGAGGGAAAAGAAGAATCCTGTAGAATATTGTATAAAATAGTTTTATTTTATTTCCCAAATCCAATTCTTGACCTGATTCCTGTGGATATAGAGTACAACAATTACAAATTTGACATGCTCATTTATATAAGGTATTAAGCAAATTACATTCTCTGTTATAACTGGACCTGCAATGTAGCGCCATCTGGTGCATGAACAAAGAATATGATGTAACACAGAAAGATGTTTAAGGTTTAAAAATCCATATTGTCACAAGGAAAAACTGCAACATAGCTGTAGCAATAATAATCTTTAGCATTTATCTTATATGTGCTTTAGAAACACTGAGACCTGACCTACACTTAGAATTTAGGTCAATATAACTTATGGGGCTCTGAGGTATGAATTTTTCACACCCCTGAGTACCATAACTATGCCAACCTGAACCTCCAGTGTAGCTGCAGCTAGGCTGACAAAAAAAAAAAAAAAATGCTTGCATTGACCTAGCTACTGTTGCTTGAGGAAGTGGGTTTCCTATAGTGATGGAAAAACTCCTTCCATGGCTATGCCTCTGTAGCTCCCATAGTGTAGACAAGCCCTAAGTAATTAATCCTTAAACCATGTCAGGTAGATAAGCATGATTTCCTCATTTTGAGGACAAATATACGGGGCAAAAAGGTTATCTGAGTTGCCTAGGGCTATAGACGCAATCAGTGTTAGAGCTGGATTAAGCATTCCTGACTCCCTCCCTCTGTTCATATTCAACCTAACTAGAGAAAAAGGTGTGGTACATATTTAGACAAAAGTGATTGCCCAGTAGTTCCAGGGCTAGCCTGTGACTTGGGTGCTTCAGTTCTCCCTGTCTCATAACATACAAAAAATAGGACATTCAATTAAATTAAAAAGTGAATAATTCAAAACTGACAAAAGGAAACACTTTTTTCCCCCACATACTATGTAATTAGACCGTGGAACTCATTGCCACAGGAAATTGTTGAAGCTAAGACACCAAGTGGTTGTAAGAAAGCTGACACTCTCCTGCAACTTTCCCTGCCTTCCCCTTTTTATATAAGTTACACTAGCTTAAAGTCACTAACTCCTGCTTCCCAAGGTTTAAGTTACATCACTGTTTATTTTGTCACAGAAATTGGCCTACAGTTTAGCCAGCATTTTTTTAAACCCCCAGATGATATTAGGGGCAGAGGTGAACTCCTGGGTCAACAGAAGTGAATGGCAAAACCCCCATTGACTTCAGTGGAGCCACAATTTCATCCAACATCTTCAGCTGCTATAAATTGGTGCAACTTCACTAAAGTCAATGGAACTATGTTGATCTGGCCCTAAAAGTTTAGCTAAGAATAGTCATTTAGTTTTGCAGAAGTAATATGCAGGTTCTTCAGGTCTCAAAATCAAGTTCTCTTTATTTACTCTATACAATATGGAAAATATTCTATATAGAGTCTATATTCTAAGTGAAGATGACAACATGTGTTCTCCTTGAAATAGAAACCTTCAACTCCAAAATACAGACATCAGTTTAACTTTCTTTTAAAAGTTCTCTAATGCTGACAGTGTACACAGGCTCCATGTAAAGTGATAGCACAAGTTACAGCTATGAGGTAACTCAGAATTTCCCACAATATATGACATCTCACACAGTAAGTAGAAACAGGCAAACCTCAGAAGGGTGGAGTTTGGGGGCGGAGGAATTGGGTTGGCAAACAATGCTGCTCTGAAGGTTATCAGAACGATCAGTGAAACTGCATTGGAAATCTCATGGTAAAAACCTTGTGCGCATCACTTCCTCTTTCATTCTGAACCAGAACCAGGCAGTGGAGAGGGTGGGGAAAATGTAAAGCAGTTACCAAAGGGCAAGGTGAGGGGTATCCACACTCCTTTGAATCTCAAAAACAGTTTCGTCTGAGGCAAAAGTTTGGAAGGGGTAAGTGCCGGTGTTAGTTTTTACTGTTATTCAACATCTTACAGTAAGACCTGGAGGCCAGCCAGATCAGGGCCCCATTGTGCTAGGTACTGTAAAAACATAGTAAATGGCACCCTGTTCACCTAGGTTCACTACGGAGGTACCTCCTTGTGGCTCATCTGGGGATTAGCTTTCAACCAGTCCGATGCCTGCTCTTTTGCTGTCTCTCTCCCTCTCTCTTCATGACTTGGGGTCCTCCCTTTTTGCGTCTTGGCCCTCTGGCCAGGTCACTGTAGTTTTCCCCTTCCAAAGTGTCAAAGTCCCACTGGGTAGCCATCTCAGGCAGCCTTCTACTCTACTGCCCAGACTGTGGGAGGGAAACCCTCACCCACAGTCTACTCTGGGATCCAGCCCAGGAACCCTATGTCTAGCAACCACAGTCTACACAATCCCAGACCCTGTTGCTGTTTCCTGCGTCTCTTCAGGCCAACCTCCAGGTTACCACTAGAGCTTCCTCTGCTCCACAAAGCTACTTTCCCCTCTCAGTGTCTTACCAGAGTCTGTAAGCCAAGGCAGGATCCCAGGGCCTACTCTCCCCCTAGAACGCCTCTGAAGTTAACACACACTTCACCTCTAGGGAGTAGATACAGACCTTCTCCCTACAGCCCTCTCTTACTACTAACTTTCTGTCTTTATGAGCCTATCACAGCTCCTCTGCCAGCTGGGCTTGATCAGCCATTAGGCCTTGGCTCCCCTTCAGGTGCAGTCTATAAGTTATTTGGCCTATTTTACCCTTTCAGGCCTTGTGTGGGGTGGATACCCCGTCACATACCTTCTACTCCAAACAGTGTACACTCTAAAGCTCCTTATTTTATCTAAAGATGAGACTAAACCAAAGCCCAGATCCAAATGCTCCTAAACTTTGAGGTGTTCCAAACCTGAACCTAGAGATAGATCCACATTGTGCAGGTGACCAATCAAAGTCCTTGATTTGGACACCCCTGAATTTTCAGCTGTTCAAAATCATGATCCTAAATTTGCAGTTTGAGCCCACATTCAAGCAAAAGCAGGACCAAACTTGGTTGCAGTCCTTTCTTGGCTATGTAAATGTTATGATATTTAATGTGTAAGGCTGTGTCTACACACGGAACAGTTATTCTGGTAGTGTAGCAGTATTGTTAAAGCAGTACAACCCTCCTAGCATGGGAGCAGTTATACTAATAAAAATGTGCTTATCCGGGTATTGTTTTATAATAGACTATACCTGTGAAAGCACCTTTTTACCAGTATAACTGTGCCCCACACTAAGGTTTGTATTGGTATAACTACATCAGGAAAAAATCACACCTCGACCAACAGTTATACTAATACACAAAGTGTGGGTAGACCAGACCTGAGATATGGTAACTTCTCTAAACGTGTGACTCATCATTAGGCTCAATCGAGGATCAACATTTCATGTTCTCTAGTTTTATCTTAATCTGTTTGCTCCCCCCTTAGAGTTTTCTAGGCTGGGATTTATTTCTTAAATGTGTTAGCTTCAAAATGTTAACAGAGACTGGTAATGGAAAGGAACTTTACTTACACTCATCACTTTAAATCACCAGAATAGCATAAAGCCGCTTCAGGGTAGATAAGAATCAGGGCCCTAGTGTAAACAGGCCACAGTTCCCTCCTAGGATTCAACTCACCCAGATAATGTGTTAAAATATGGCTTGTCTGTCTACACTAGGATTTTTAAATGCGTTAGTTAAAATATTTTAGCTCATACATATTAAAAATACACCGTTTTTCCTAATCTAAGAGTGCTCAATCCACCAACCAAAAACCAGGCTCTACTGTATTCAATGCTGTAAAACAGAAATCCTTAGTTAAATTTTCTTCATAAATCATCAGTTCCCCTTCAGTTACACAGTCAATAAAGTTTACTACGATGTTCCCAACTTAGATAGCGTACCACTTTAAAGGAGTGTATCGGGTCTCAAAGAGGAATTTGTTATATGCCAGTAAGAAAATAACAGCACATCAGCACCTTTATATTATAATGAACTTTTGTCCTGACACTAAGTAATTTAATCAAATTTGAGAGAAGAAATAATGTTTCAGTTGAACAATGGCGTTCGCACTTGGAAAATGCACTGCAGAGTAGCTCTAGGGTGCTCTAAAAGGATAAGGACCATAAACAAAGGGTAACGTTGTGAAAAATGTATCAGTCAAATCTAGCCTTTATTCCTGGTTGCAAATAATCCTCCAACAGATTGTGATTGTTATAAATATATCAATCATTAAAAATTGTTCACTCGATAATCGCCACAAACAGATTTCAACCTTTGGATTGTTTACAAACTGTTTGTACTCAGTCATTCTTAATTGAGTATTAACTATTTTTACACAGTATGACTGAGCAACTACATCACATGATACTGTTTCTGTTTTCTGATTGGATGACTGAAACACAGACAGGGATAAAAGCAACTGTTCACGCTTTGATTTTGTCATGGAGTAGACTGGGGAAGGAACATCAGTTAGAAAGGGCAGGAAATAAGCAGACCTAGAAAATGTTAGGATGTTTCAGATCTGTCCCTGCCCTTTGCTGTATAGGAAAGAGGATTATATCTGACTTTTCACATGGATCTCAGATTTTAAAATATCCCAATAAGGGAGAAGAGAAGACATATAAGCCATATTTATTGGCTGCTTAGCAGACCCTGTTCAACTGCCTCTTATCCCATCGTATTTGTGTACACTTATATGTGTGGTGTTATTTGGATAGGGTACAGGCCCATATCCTTGTCCCCTTTGTTTGATCAACTGCCTTAGTGCCAGGCCTCTAGCCAGAGACATTTGGAGAAGCTGTTTGTGTAGCTTCCTACAGCATATACAACACACAATTTTGTGACTGAAATCAGTGGTCTCCAGTTTATGTTGTGTTCTCACCAGCTAAGCTCAACATGGCCAAAACTCCTAAACCCTCTCCACTTCTGCTATTGTCTATTGCTCTCTACAAACCTCCAGGAGGAGGAGATTTCCCCAAGGTCATGAGACTGTCTGAGGAGGAGGATTGATGTGTTGTCAACAGTAATGGAGAATGGTAGAAGTAGAGAATGTTTAGGAGGAGAGATAACTCAGTTGTTTGAGCATTGGCCTGTTAAACCCAGGGTTGTGAGCTCAGTCCTTGAGGGAACCATTTGGGGCAAAAATCTGTCTGGGGATTTGTCCTGCTTTGAGCAGGAGGTTGGACTAGATGATCTCCTGAGGTCGCTTCCAACTCTGATAGTCTATGAAAGTTAGGCTGTCTATTAGGAAAATCTCCTGTCAGTGAAATCTGTTTGGCTAGAGAATTGTCTCCCATGAAGATGGCGGGAGCCCCAGTTACTGGGATATTTAAAACTACACTAGATAATGAACTAGTAAATGTCATGGTTGGCAAAAATACCTGCATCTGCAGGATGGATCCAGATGATTAGATGGACTAAATGACCTATCAATAATCTTTTGCATCCATAATATCTAACCACACTTCTGTGATAAAGTATGTTATCAGTGTTGGATATGAACCAGTATGCTTTGTAGGGATAAACCCTAATTCTGATGTGCAAATGCTTTCAAATGAGCCGCAGTTACAAACAGGGAAATACAGAGGGTAGAGTTTATATGACTGTTTACAAGAATGTCGTTATTACCGTGCTATAAAACACAAAGGAATGTGACCAGACTAGCACAGAACATCAAAAGAATTGTAGAGTCATTTTAATTAGTTACTAGAAACTAAGTCAGGTTCTGCACTTTTGGAGCTATATGGTTCTACTTTGTTCATGCATTTAAGCTATTTAGCAACCTTTATACAAATTGCAGTATGTTAGGGGCTTATCCTAAGTGGTGCTTAGTGCTCCCAGCTCTCCAGCTGGAGAATACATCCTATACATAGGTTACATTAAAGAAAGATGCAAGTAAAGCCATCAGGCCTGATTCTCTGCCGCCTTGTCACCTTGTGTAGACATTTACACCTGTGCAGCATCAGTGAAAAGCCAGAACAGTAGCATTCCGTACCCACTGTGCACAAGGTGTGAGATTCACTTGCATATAGATTACATTGCATAGACTGACAGATGTAAACAAGCATGATGGGTTGTTAGATATACAGAGTGATAAAATTATACTATTTTTATGCCATATGCAAGTTATGCTTTAGCAGGAAAATGGGGCAGATTTACAAAGCCACATATGAAAATCAATGGCAATTGGCATCTAACAGCTATTATTGCCTTTGAAAATCTGTCCCATGGTGTTTCAAATCTGTTCCAGTATTACATTTTCTTTTCCTTTAACACTTTTCCAGTAGTTATTCCTTTCTAAGATACTAAGATACCACCTAGCTGCCATAATACCATAGATTAGATTTATATTGTCTTTTATTGAAGACATTGATTACAACACTTTACTATCCAATATATCTTTCAGGTTCTTATACGGCATCCATCATCTTGTTATTGGAGGGCCTATGGGCCTTATTCTTGGAGGTACTGTGCACCTGCAGCTCCCATTGAAGGCCAAGCCATCTGTTTTTTAATGCAGATCTTAATGCTTGTATGAACATAACACATGAAATGAAATTTATTTTAGATAAATGGGATTTCAAAGAATGGAAGGTTTTTTGTGCAGGTGATGCACATCAGAGAATATCACCTCCGGGGTGCCTAACCCTCAGCTCAAGATAAACAGAGCTCTCTCCCCTCCTCCTCCCCTTTCTCAATCAGAGTGGAAAGCACCACCATTCTGCCTGTCACTCAGGCGCATAACCTGAGCATCATCTTCAGTTTAGGCCTTTCTCTACAGGCTCACATCCAGGCTATATCTAAGTCTTGCTGATTCTTTCTAAATGACATTCTAAGATAATGGCCCTTCTTTATCCACCCACCCAGCTAAAACTCTCAGCCAAGCTCTCATTATCTCACTTCCTGATTACTGCAACCGCTTCTCTCTGGCCTTGACAAATGAAGCCTTCCTCCTCTCATATCCATTCAGAATGCTGCTGCAAAGCTCATTTTCCAAGCCTGTTGTTTTGACCATGTCACCCCTCTCTTTGAATCCTTCCACCGAGCCTCATTTTCTTTTACATCAAACTAAAGCTTCTTGTATTCACTTTCAAGACTCTTCACAGTCAGTCCCTACCCTACCTATCATCTCTCACTTGCTAGCAAGTGGATGGATTCTTCAACCGTGGGATGGTGCTCCAAGAAGGAGGTGTGCTAGACAGAGATGGGTTCCACCTAACGAAGAGGTGGAGGGAAGAGCATCTTCGCAAGCAGGCTGGCTAACCTAGTGAGGAGGGCTTTAAACTAGGTTCACTGGGGGAAGGAGACCAAAGCCCTGAGGTAAGTGGGGAAATGGGATACAAGCAGGAGAGTGCAAGACAGGAGCATTCCTGTTTGAGACTGAGAAAGCAGGACAATCAGCGAGTTATCTTAAGTGCCTATACACAAATGCAAGAAGCCTGGGAAACAAGCAGGGAGAACTGGAAGTCCTGGCACAGTCAAGGAACTATGATGTGATTGGAATAACAGAGACTTGATGGGATAACTCACATGACTGGAGTACTGTAATGGATGGATATAAACTGTTCAGGAAGGACAGGCAGGGCAGAAAAGGTGGGGGAGTTGCATTGTATATAAGAGAGCAGTATGACTGCTCAGAGCTCTGGTATGAAACTGCAGAAAAAACAGAGTCTCTGGTTTAAGTTTAGAAGTGTGAGCAACAAGGATGATGTCATGGTGGGAGTCTGCTATAGACCATCAGACCAGGAGGATGAGGTGGATGAGGCTTTCTTCCAGCAATTAACAGAAGTTACTAGATCGCAGGTCTTGGTTCTCATGGGAGACTTCAATCACCCTGATATCTGCTGGGAGAGTAATACAGTGGTGTGTAGACAATCCAGGAAGTTTTTGGAAAGTGTAGGGGACAATTTCCTGGTGCAAGTGCTGGAGGAACCAACTAGGGGTAGAGCTCTTCTAGACCTGCTGCTCACAAACCGGGAAGAATTAGTAGGGGAAACAAAAGTGGATGGGAACCTGGGAGGCAGTGACCATGAGATGGTCGAGTTCAGGATCCTGACACAAGGAAGAAAGGAGAGCAGCTGAATACAGACCCTGGACTTCAGAAAAGCAGACTTTGACTCCCTCAGGGAACTGATGGACAGGATCCCCTGGGAGAATAACATGAGAGGGAAAGGAGTCCAGGAGAGCGGGCTGTATTTTAAAGAATCCTTATTGAGGCTGCAGGAAAAAAACATCTCAATGTGTAGAAAGAATAGTAAATATGGCAGGCAACCAGCTTGGCTTAACAGTGAAATCCTTGCTGATCTTAAACGCAAAAAAGAAGCTTTCAAGAAGTGGAAGATTGGACAAATGACCAGGGAGGAGTATAAAAATATTGCTAAGGCATGCAGGAGTGAAATCAGGAAGGCCAAATCACACTTGGAGTTGCAGCTAGCAAGAGATGTTAAGAGTAACAAGAAGGATTTCTTCTAGTATGTTAGCAACAAGAAGACAGTCAAGGAAAGTGTGGGCCCCTTACTGAATGAAGGAGGCAACCTAGTGACAGAGGATGTGGAAAAAGCTAATGTACTCAATGCTTTTTTTGCCTCTGTCTTCACGAACAAGTTCAGCTCCCAGACTGCTCCACTGGGCAGCACAGTATAGGGAGGAGGTGACCATCCCTCTGTGGAGAAAGAAGTGGTTGGGACTATTTAGAAAAACTGGACAAGCACAAGTCCATGAGGCTGGATATGCTGCATCCGAGGGTGCTAAAGGAGTTGGCAGGTGTGACTGCAGAGCCATTGGCCATTATCTTTGAAAACTCATGGTGATCGGGGGAGGTCCCAGATGACTGGAAAAAGGCTAATGTAGTGCCCATCTTTTAAAAAGGGAAGAAGGAGGAGCCAGGGAATGACAGGCCAGTCAGCCTCACCTCAGTCCCTGGAAAAATCATGGAGCAGGTCCTCAAGGAATCAATTCTGAAGCACTTAGAGGAGAGGAAAGTGATCAAGAACACTCAGCATGGATTCACTAAGGGCAAGTCATGCCTGACTAACCTAATTGCCTTCTATGAGGAGATAACTGGGTCTGTGGATGTGTTATTCCTTGACATTAGCAAAGCTTTTGATACAGTCTCCCACAGTACTCTTGCCGGCAAGTTAAAGAAGTATTGGGTGGATGAATGGACTATAAGGTGGATAGAAAGCTGGCTAAATCATCGGGCTCAACAGGTAGTGAACAACGGCTCCATGTCTAGGTGGCAGCCGGTTTCAAGCGGAGTTCCCCAAGGGTCGGTCCTGGGGCTGGTTTTGTTCAATATCTTCATTAATGATCTGGAGGATGGCGTGGACTGCACTCTCAGCAAGTTTGCAGATAACACTAAACTTGGAGGAATGGTAGATACGCTGGAGGGTAGGGATAGGATACAGAGGGACCTAGACAAATTAGAGGATTGGGCCAAAAGAAATCTGATGAGGTTCAACAAGGACAAGTGCAGAGTCCTGCACTTAGGACGGAAGAATCCCATTCACTATTACAGACTAGGAACCGAATGGCTAGGAAGCAGTTCTGCAGAAAAGGACCTAGGGGTTACAGTGGATGAGAAGCTGGATATGAGTCAACAGTGTGCCTTTGTTGCCAAGAAGGCTAACAGCATTTTGGGCTGTATAAGTAGGGGCATTGTCAGCAGATCGAGGGACATGATCATTCCCCTCTATTCAACATTGGTGAGGCCTCATCTGGAGTACTGTGTCCAGTTTTGAGTCCCACACTACAAGAAGGATGTGGAAAACTTGGAAAAAGTCCAGCGGAGGGCAACAAAAATGATTAAGGGGCAAGAGCACATGACTTATGAGGACAGGCTGAGGGAACTGGGATTGTTTAGTCTGCAGAAGAGAAGAGTGAGGGGAGATTTGATAGCTGCTTTCAACTACCTGAAAGGGGGTTCCAAACAGGATGGATCTAGACCGTTCTCAGTGGTACCAGATGACAGAACAAGGAGTAATGATCTCAAGTTGCAGGGGGGGAGGTTTAGGTTGGATATTAGGAAAACTTTTTCACTAGGAGGGTGGTGAAGCACTGGAATGGGTTTCCTAGGGAGGTGGTGGAATCTCCTTCCTTAGAGGTTTTTAAGGTCAAGCTTGACAAAGCCCTGGCTGGGACGATTTAGTTGGGAATTGGTCCTGCTTTGAGCAGGGAGTTGGACTAGATGACCTCCTGAGGTCCCTTCCAACCCTAATATTCTATGATTCTATGAGGCCTAGCAAAAAAATTTGACAACAGTCAGGCAACTGGTGAGTTGAGACCACTGCCTACCATGCTGACCAATACTGTCTCACTGTATCCCCCATCTATCTGTATCCATCTGTTGTCTCTTGTCTTATACTTAGATTGCAAACTCTTTGGGACAGGGACTCTTTTTTTGTTCTTTGTTGTCCAGAACCTAGCAGAATGGGGTCCTGATCCATGACTAGGGCTCCTAAGCACTACAATGCTAATAAAATACTATAGTAATAATAACAACAGTAATACCTAATATCCCAGAACCAGCTTTTTAGCTAAGAAGGCTTCATTTACACAGGGTTCTACTTTAATCAGTCATGTCTTCTGGTATTGGCACTGGCTGCTCTACAGATCTCAGGAACAATTGCATTTAGAACTGGTCAAAATATTTTTGTCAAAAAGCAATTCAACAGGAAATGGTTTTACATTGAAAATGAAAGTTTTCAGAGAAAAGTATCATTGACATTTTCATGGGAGTTGATAAAGGCACAGAAACCAAATCCCCAAAAGATTTACCAAAAATAGTTTTTGAAAACCAAAAATTTTTCATTTTGTGGTTTGGTTTGGTTTGGTTGAAACACTAAAAACCATTTACAGGAAATATAGACAAAAGTTAAATATTCTCCAAAAAATAGTTGACGCTTTTCGACTAGCTTAACTTGTGTTGTTTCTCAACCATGGAAGGACTTCTTGGATCTTCAGTGCAGCTGTCAAAGGAGCCTGCTGCTCCTCCCTCACATCATGAGCACATGGGGACCATCTACCACTCCAGAACACTTAGTAGGATTAGCAGGACAGCAGCCTGCCTTGACATTCCCCTCGTAGATGCCAGTAGGGAAAATCAGCCAGTTGGAGCCCCACAAAAACATCAAGAATTGGGGGGACAGGGTGCAGGCCTCCAAATCACCACCTCCATAAGAATTCTACTAGATAGAGACTGGGGCAGTAGAGAGATGGTGCCAGTGTGGTGGAAAACCCAGGTCAGTGGTGGATGGGACCTGTAGGACGGAGGACATGGGGTCTAGTAGGGCATTTTGAGTAGCTGGAAACTCCAACCCAAGTACATCCAAAACATGAGATGGACCTAGATGTGAAGGTCTAAATTTGAAGATTTTCCATCCCACACGTGGGAGCTGGATATGGAGTCTGGATTCAAATCCATTACATTTGCAGATGTGATTTGTTCAGGAAATTGGCTGACGCAATCAGAGAGTTGTTAAAGGAATGTGTCCCTTTTTTAATGCTTTCTTTAGTGGAGGATTCAGTCAGATTTTAGTTCCAAGGTAGACAGGACATGATCTGATAGATTAATGGAGTCTATTTATTTCTGAGTTTGCAAGATGACACTTTGGAAGTTACGAGTTGGCCTGTTTTTGATAGTTATTGTGTAGAAAGAAAATGGACAGAGTATAAATGAAGTTTTCAAAAGTGCATAATAAATACAATTTTTCATATGGATATCACCACTGTATATGTGTTATATATATGTATATGCCACATAAATAAATACACTGAGATACACACAATTTGAAAGTTCATGGTGAATGAAAAACACTTCTCTGTCAAAGCAGTTAAACACTCAGATATTAAAACTCATACTTGAGACCACAGCACTCTCATAATTGCCACTCAGCCTTTTGAGACACCAGCTTCTAGTCTCTTGTGCTTTTTTGTTTGTTTGTTTTTGTTTAATTAAATTAATTTGTGATTGGTTTGAAAACTCTGTTTATCCACAGAGCAGCTACAGCTGCACTGAAAATGTCCCCTGCGCTATCTTGCTAACTTGCCTCTACTTTGACTTGTAAAGACTACATCTAGCAGATACCTAGATTCTCTTTATAATTTTTCCAGTAGTGCACAAAAATAATAAAGGTTTCTGACTCTCAGCCTCTGTCCAAGAATCAGATGGTTAGTCACTGGAAATAAGAATCTTTCCTACTTTTGTTGCAATCAGGATTAGCCAGAGTTCCGGGCTGATTATGACTTCCCAAATTCCAGGTGCAGAATCTCACAGATAACATTCTCATTCTCAATTTTATGTAGCAGCATCCCTCTGCAACAGTGCAGTGTCTTTAAGTGTGTGTGTGTAATAGAGCACTGAAATAGTAATACTAAGGTTCAGATATAGCTCTACAAAAGCAAGGTTTTAAGTTGTGGTAGTAAACACAGTTTGACGCACAGCACATATGATCTTATATCACAGAGCCTCAATACAAATGATCATCTTCCTTCTTGTCTGGGACACAATACCAAGGCACTCGGAAAGTGAAATGCAAAGTCACACCAGGTCCTTCCAAAGAGCCTTGCAAGAAGAAGGGTGAGCAAGCCAGGCAGGGGCCCTCTGTAACCTCTGTGCAGAGCTTCAGAAGGATCCCAGCACAAGCCCCAAACAGGCCTGCACATATGTGGTTTGAGGTGGAGCCATACAATCATGGTTCCTCAGATCCACTGGCCCTAACACTACATATAGAGGCTGTGGAACAGCAGCTGCTCTTCCAGCCTGTGGACTGAGATAGCAGCCAGAGAAGGGCCATGTAGTGCAGTTCCATGAGATGTCTGTGGATTTGGGGACGTGAATTTCAGACCTCGTAAACTCTTTGCCATGCACTGCCCAAAGCCCAAGTCAGTTAACTGAGCTTCATACAGGTGGAGTGAATTCTGCCCTAAGTGATTAAATACAGTGCATTAAACCTTAAATCTTAATGTCCTTGGAGCGGTCTGACCCTTAACATTAAAATAATGTTCTTCACTTGTATTTATTGTTCATGGTAAGTTCAGCAACCAGCAGAGTGAGCCGATGGTTTGACAGTAACCTATAGAGTATCCAAAGAGAGCTGCTTTTTTTTCAGTTGACTGAAGCACTCGGTGTGCATTTATGACAGGGGTGGGCAAACTTTTTTGCCCGAGGACCACATTGAGATTGCAAAAGGATAGAGAGGGTCAGATAGGAAAGTCTGTGCCCACCCCCCAAACAGCCTGCCCCTCACCCCCTCTCTGTTCCCTCCCACTTCCCGCCCCTTGACTGCCGCCCTCAGAACCTCCAATCCATCCAACTCCCCCTGCTCCTTGTCCCCTGACTGCCCCCTCCTGGGATCCCTGCCCCTAACCACTCCCTGGGACCTCACCCCCATCCATCCCCGCCTCTCTGTCCCCTGACACCCCCTCCCAGGACCCCCTGCCCCTAACCACCCTCCTGGGATCCTCCCTCCCAGCAACCCTCCCAGCCCCTTTCAGAATGTGGCCCTGCGAACATGGGCAGAGGACTCAGGAGGAGCAGGGGTAGCCACACACTGGAGAGAAGCAGTGGTTTCCCCTTCAAAGCGCCATTTCTCTCTGGCTGGCTGCACAGCTGCCTGGTGCCTGTTGTTGGAGGGCCTGTGCCAGGGCATCCTGTATTGTTCACTTGTAAATCTGCTCCTGAGCTGTGCCACCCGGCCAGAACCAGCCACACCACTGCACTGCCAGCACGGTGAACTGAGGCTGCAGGGGAAGGAAGCAGCAGGGGATGGGCTAGGGAAGACTGGGAGCTCAGGAGCCGGGCAGGACAGCCCTGTGGGCCGGATCTGACCCATGGGCCATAGTTTGCCCACCTCTGATCTATGACCATGGAACAAGAGCTGTGCAAACCTCAGGACGTTCCTTACAAAGGGAGCTGTCTGACTCATTTGAGGGAAGGGAGTCAGTACACATAGGTTTGCATTGAAACAAGTCCCAGATTCACAGGGCTAGTCTATACCTGTAATCCACATGGGTGTGGATAGAAAGAAAGGACACAACACAGCCCAAAGGGAGTGAGGAGGAGTGGGGCTAAAGAGATTATGCAGCAGGCACCCTGAGTGCTAGGGAGCTCCGGGAAGGATTGTACCAACTTGTGCCTTAAAGGCACAGTCTGGCCAAAAAAAAAAAAAGAATCAAAACCAACTCAGGTTCACTGGATACGCAGCTAGATATCAGTCTCATGTACTTGTATGACCCTCCATCGCTACAGTATTTGAGCACCTTACAGTCTTTTGTGTATTTATCCCTACAACACCTCTGTGAGGTAGGGCAGTGCTATTATCCCCATTTGAAAGATGGGAAACTGAGGCACAGATAAGCTAAGTGACCTGCCCAAGGTCACACAGGAAGTCTATGGCAGAGCAGGGAATTAATAGATTCCAAGGCCAGAAGGGGCCGCTGTGATCATCTAGACTGACCTCCTGTATAACAGAGACCATTGACTCACTGACCTTTCAGGGTCCCTTCCAGCTCTATGAGATAGGGATACCTTCCCCACAATAATTCCTATTTCAACTAGCACAGGTCTTTTAGAAAAACATACAATCTTGATTTAAGAATTGCCAGTGATGGAGAATCCACAACTTTTGGTAAGTTGTTCCAATTGTTGATTACCCTCACTGTTAAAAATGTATGTGTTATGTCCAGTTTGAATTTGTTTGGCTTCAGCTTCGGGGCACTGGGTCGTGTTGTACCTCTCTGTGCTAGATTGAAGAGCCCATTAGCAGATACGTTCCCTATGTAGGTACTTAAAGGATATGTCTACACTAATGACTACACACCTGTCCATGTGCATGCTTGTGCCATAGTCCCCATACCGTCCACACTTAAACCCCTCGAGCAAGTGTCTCAAGGCAAGTTATGGGTGAGTTAACTAGCACACATAAAAGATGTGTGGGTAAGTACATGCCTTAGCACGGGCACAGTCCTGGACACTTGCCAGTTTGCAATGTGAACGGGGATGAGGAGTGTATACCAGATCTCAAGTTTCACTAGTCCTCCACCCACATTCCCACAATGCACTCACATCTTTTTCTTCCTGACCCTTACACAGTCTAGGACCCTATCCACCTGTGGACCAGTGTGCAGTGCTGAGCACAGCAGAACAGCTTTGGTCTGAAATGGTTACAGGTGACGATGAAGCCAGCTACGAGAGCAGCTGCATAGCCCATCGAGCACACCCAGGTGCTAAGCAATGTATGGACACAGTACACCTTCCTCCACAATTCTGGCCTGAGCAGCAAGAACATCCACCTGTGTTGGGAAAAATCCTGGAAGCTGGAGTAGGCAGGCTTTCAGCTGACTCCATCCTAGTGCCGTGAACAAATGAGGTATTTGAAACTCCTGTACAGGAAGGCCAAAGACAGCAACAGGGAGTCTGGAATGGCTTCTTGTACATGCCTCTTTATCTGAGGAGCTTGACTGGGTGCTGTCACGGGCTCTGCGTTCTTAGTCTGAAGTGACTCATGGTCTCCTCCTCAACCCCTCTGGTCTCATTGTCCAACAGGACACTGATGAGAACCAGGGCAAGTAGGTAGCAGGGGCTGTGGAGGATATTATAGAAGACCTGGAGGATGAGGAAGCATGTGATTCTGCACCTTTGCTCAAGACCTCACCATGAGGAACCTGAGGAGGACCTCGAGCTGCGGCAGGAACCCGAACCCCAGGCTGGTAAGTTACAATGCTCCTCCCCAGGTTCCCCACCAAATCCCCTTTTATTCTGGTGCTAAAATTCCCAATATTAAGATCAAGCATGTTTGAACTACTGTGCACAGATTTTTCCTCCCTGGAAAATATGCTATACAGTGCTAAGTCTCTGTTGGGTTTGAACTGCAATACTAAAGCCACCGCATTGTCAGGCATCTATGCCCAATCCTTTGCCAAACTTCTCTAACTTCTCTCCTCCATCCAGTTCCTGCTGTGCTCCACACCACGAAGGTCCTCAAGTGAGACAGTGATTCTATAACAGTGTTTTGGTGATTTCTGATTAACTACAATTATGCATTTGGTTTCGGGAGCTATTTTTTAAAAATACTTTATAAAAGAAAAATCAGTGTTGCCCTGTGTCTCTGCAGTTCCCAGGCACCAGTCAGGCAGCAATGAGAGGTCCCAGGGGAGGTAGAGCAGTTTTGAAAAGGTCCCGGTTGGGGAATGGGAGATAGTTATAGAAAACTTAGTTGTCTAAGGCAGTGGTTCTCAAACTTCATGGCACCACAACCCCCTTCTGACAACAAAAATTACTACATGATCCCAAGAGGAGGGACAGAAGCCTGACCCCAGCCACTCTGGGCAGGGGGGCCAAAGCTGAAGCCCAAAGGCTTCATCCCTGAGCCCCACACCCAGGGCTGAAGCTGACACCTGAGGCCTAGGTGATGAGGCTCAGGCTTTGGTCTGGGGTGGTGGGGCCCAGGCTTTGGCCCTGGGCCCCAGCCAGTCTAATGACAGCCCTGGCAATTCCCTTAAAATGAGGTTGCAACCCACTTTGGGGTCCCAACCCACAGTTTGAGAACCACTGGTCTAAGGAAACGTGAATTACAGCAGTCTGTTCTCCCTTGGAAGATTACTACAAAATCTTTGCAGTCTCTGTCTCTTTTGCTGCACACGTTCGGGGCCGTAGGGATGAGTGGCCCAGTGCTCAGATAAAAGGAGTGCAGTGCCCCTTTGCAGTTGTCTGAGGCAAGGGGTTGTGGTGCTGAGTTGAATCTTCAGGAAATCCAATGAAGTTGCCATGTGTCTCTTTCTTTCCTGTCCATTTCACCGTTGTTAGGCAGGCAGAGTGGTAGGATCTCCTGGTGAAGCCAGGGGTGGGATGGGGGGATGGATTGTGGTTCAATCTCCTTTTGTAGGAAATCTCTGTATGCTAGCTGAGAAAGTAGTCGATTTCCAAACAAATTGCATCACAATCCTGTAAGCATATTTCAGCAAACTTCTGTTGCAGCAAGAACTTCAGCTGGTTCTTCAGGTTCACAAGCAGTGCAAATCTGTTAGGACCACCTTCAGAGCTGACCAAACCCTTCCATTCAGCAATATGTAGAGGGGTGACCATTAAAAGAAACATAGATTGCCAGATCTCCTCCACAGAACTGAAAGGTCACTTCTCTTTTCCATTCTGGAAATCACTATGTTCTTCAAAAGTTGGCCAGCCTTAAGGGAAGAAATTGTAAACTGGTAACATAGCCCCTAGAAGGAATTACCTCACCTTCTCCCACTCCCATGGAGACAGTATGAACATTTTAAATAGCTAAAAACTCTAGTTCGGTTTTCTTACCATTACTAGACTCTGCTCCTTCCTCACAATCTGCAAAAGGTACCTAAGAACCAAGGACAGTGAGACAGTTACATTCCTGGAATGATGAAAAGTATCACAATTGTGGCCTTCTACAGCAGAGTAATGTTATGTGGGAGTATTTCTCAGTTTGCTCCAAGGCCAAAAAAATAATTCTTTCCTTCTTTTTGGCTCCTGGGAGTGAAACCATGCCATCAAGAGGGCAGGAGCAGCACCCCAGAGAGAGCAGAGTTAGATGGAGATGAACTCTGGAGAAGCTGCTAATAGGGATGGACAGGAAAAATGAGGAGCAATTTGAATTCCTCAGGACACTGGAAGAGTGGCGTATTCAGCAGGAAGAGACATTTATGAACCACCAGTTCCTGAAGCTGGAGGCACATCATAGGGAACAAGAGCGTTCTCTAATGGAAAGGCTAACTGAATTGGTGGCCAAAAAAGTGCAATGCCCACCTGCTGCCATGATCCCAGAACAAGGCCATCAACCACCACTATCTTCTCCTACTCTTCCTCCTCTGGCTGCTGCTCAGGACACTGCTAAGCCAGGGATCCTGTTACAATGAACTCCCCACCTGATGAGCCAAGAAGAGAATGGTGAGCCTGCAGGTGTCCTGGACCACCCCCATGTACTGGCTCCTGGAACTCCTCACATGAAGCATCCTCAGTTTTCAGCAAAAGTCATTTTCCCCCCATCATTCACCCCTTCTGATGAGGAAGGGAAGGAGATGGGTGCAAAAACATCATACTGTGGGGGGTGTTCCTGGTTGTGAACCATTCCTTCAGTATACATACACTGTTCTGATTTCAAAATCTTTCCATTAAGCCTTCTATGTCATATTTTAGCAAATGTTATGCTTTGTTTAATGGTGTGTTGGTCTTCTATCCTAATGATGAACTGAAGGCATTTTTTATTCTTGAATGGACCTTAAGCTTCCTACATCATTTAATCAAACAGTGTGTAAAACTCTGGTGTCGTCATAGGGCAAATATTTCTGAACCTTGGGGAGGAGGCTCTAAAGTATCTTAAGTTGATACATGGGAGGGATGGGGAAAGTGCAGTGTATGTTATGTGCTTCGAAAAGCATTACTACTTTTCATGCATGTCTAAAACACATAAAAGGGATCAATTAATTTCTTCATGGCTTTATTAAACATGTTGAAAATCAAAACCAAAGAACAACAACAAACAAAGAGGGAATATACCAGCAATAAGAGTGTCTGCCAGTGCCTTGTACAGAAACAGTGCCCCCACCTCCCCAAAATCTTAAGCAATTTCAATTATATCAGGGATTAGTGCTCTAACAACTGTTAATTGCATTTAGCACTGCTGACAGTAAAAAGTCACAAAACACAATGGTTGGAATATTCCCCCTAGTTTACCCTATCAAAGCAAATCATCATAAGCTTGGTAAAAAAGTTTAAGTGGTCCGGATAAGACAGGTTTCTAAAGAAGACAAAAACATTGAACAATGACCATGTAATAACATGTACCAGCCTCTACAGCAGAAACCCAACCTCAAGGTGATAATCCAATGGAGATGCCCTGTTACAATTGTTTTTAATATGTGCAATGTCACATGAACAAACGACTAATGAACTTCAGCTACAGGAGAACAAAACCCTCACAAAGCTAGGTAGCTCCCTAAGTATGTACCAATATTTCCGCATTGTCAGGATCCCAACAAGGGCACACAGGGCCAAGTGTCAAAACAGGGGCAAACCTGAAGCTAGGAGTAGCCAAGGAGTTTGTACTCTGTTCCAGGTCAGGGTTGATACTGAGGGTCAGAGTCCAAGCCAGATTTCAGGGTCAGAGTTGGGATGCAAAATAAGCTGAAGTCAAGATAGCAGTTCAAGAGCATAGAACAGGAACAGTTGTGGCAGCTACAGAAGATCCACACTGTTGCCTGGACACTTCCTTGAATGCCTGTTAGGTTTATATTGGGCAGGGAGCCAATCAGGAGCTGGAGGGGCTGCTGCTAGGGTGACCAGACAGCAACTGTGAAAAATCAGGACGGGAATAGGGGGGTAATAGGAGCTTATATAAGAAACAGACCCAAAAATTGGGACTGTCCCTATAAAATCTGGACATCTGGTCACCCTAGCTGCTGCCTGTCAAACCCTTCAGGTGGAACTTCCCATGGTCTGTGTCCACTGTGGATCATGGGAAGTGGAATGGGGGGGATTACAAGTTCCACTGGCTGTCAATCTGGAGATGTTAACCGCCTGCTAGCTCTATGGGCCTGGGTTCTAGATCCAGGGGGACCTACACTTGTGTGTATTTCCAGCATCTTTACAGGAAGTGAAGATGTCCCTTAGCACAGGCTGATGTCATCCTCTGCTTCCCTGCTGTGCCAAGATGTGTACACATATGGCATCCTTGATCTTCCTTGCCTGCTGGGAACCATAATTAGTGTGCATCTTGGTGGGATCTGACTGTCTGTATACAGTTTGTAACCTCAAACTTGTCCCGAGCCCACTTGGGACTGTAACACCCCCCCTTTGCCATCACAAATGTTACGTAGGGTGCAGCAGGCAACAATTATACAAATGGAGTTTGCCACATTGGCATCCAGATAGGAGTGTAGGCAACACCAATGAGTTTTCAGCTTACCAAATGCACACTCCACAACCATTCTTGAGCCACCTTAACTTGTTATTGAATTCCCTTTTTCCATATTCATTGATGTTAGGGTACAGCTTCATAAGCCCAGTCAGGAGTGGGTATGCAGGGTTCCCCAAAATAACAGTTGGCACAGACACATCATACAGAACCATATCATTTCCAGGAAATAAAGTCCCTTCTTTCCCCGTCAAGTATAATTCTGATCTCCTCAGCACTCTGGCATCATGAACCTTTCCTCTGTTTCCCAGGGTTGTATTCATGAATCTGCCTCTGTGGTCCACTAAATCTTGCAGAACAATTGAACGGTAACCTTTTCATTTTACATTCTCAGGTGCCCCTCGTGGTGGGCAAAACACTGGGATATGAATGCCATCAGTGCCCCCTGCACAGTTCAGAAACGTCAGCTTCCCAAATCCCACCTATTATTTCTGGAACTTTTCTTATGGAGCCACATGTGAGTAAGTCACAGTGTTCATTGTTTCACAAACCTGCACAACCATGACCCTGACAGTGGACTTTCCAACCCAAAGTGGTTTGCACCAGATCTATAGCTGTCTGTTATAGCCAGCTTCCATAGGTCAATAGCAACCCACTTTTGAAACAGTATGGCTTGTCAGAACCAAGTGTTCTGGCAGTGGAAAGTTGGTGCTAGCTCATCACACAGCTCCATGAAGGTCTGGTTCCTCACTCAGACATTCTGAAGCTACTATTGGTCATCTCATGTTTCCAAAATGGTATGATCCCAGCACACCATGTTGGTTGTCCTGCAACAGAAGCAATGGTTAACCAGAGAGCATAACGTGACAACACGGTCATTGACCATATCTGTACAATGTGAGCTGAATGAATCATCATTGATCCTCAAGGTCAGCCATCCTCCGCTGGTCAGAAAATGCTGTCCAAATTCCATTCAGCATCTCAATGAGCACCTATTCAAGTGCATAACCATTTGCCCCTCAATAAGAAGCGGGAGCAGAACAAGATCATCATCCTATTGCTCCATGTCTTCCACCCAATTTCGCAGGGAACAACAGTGAGGGGCAACAGGAACTGCCACTGGCAAATGTATGAAGGTGGGGGAAAGTACCAACAAAACACATAAAATCAGTTACTAGAGAGTCTCCCTGTGACACACCGAACTCTGGGATACTGCCCCTGAAATGGTAGAGCTAATGTCATGTACTTATAGCAGCAGCATAGAAGCGGGTATGTGTGTGTACACAGCCTTATACTAGTGTCCAGCAAAGTATGTGCGGATGCTTGGGCATGGACATAAGAAGCACACATTAATGTGATTCAGTCCTCGGATATCAGTGCAAGTGTAAACATAGCCACAGATTGTGATAAGTCAACCCTTAAACTTGTCTTTCTTAAACTAAATAAACCAAGCTCTTTCAGTCTATCACTGTTCCCTAATCCATTCTTGTGGCTCTTCTCTGAACCTTCCCCAATTTATCTACATCCTTCTTAAACTGTGGACACCAGCGTTACACCAGTGCCAACTACCTAAGTAGAATAACTTCTCTATTCCAACTCAAAATACCCTTGTTTATGCATTCAAGGATTGCATTGGCCCTTTTGGCCCCAGCATCGCCCTGAGCGTTCGTTCTCAGCTAATTATCCATAACAACTGCCAAATCTTTTTCAGAGTCACTGCTTCCTAGGATAGGGTCCTCCATCCTATAAGGATGGCCAACATTCTTTGTTCCTAGGTATATACTGTGATGCTGCCCAGCACTGTGTGGCACCTCACCACCACTTGCTCTTAGTATGAAGAAGTCTGCTCTGAGTATGGTGGATCAATTCCCTAAATCTACTAGCCTCTGGCAACATAAGCACTACCTTCCAGGCCCCAGCAGGCCTCGCTCTTTCTGTACAGGTAGCAATAGCCACATGTCCCAATCCTCAGAGCATTCACTGCAGTGTCTAGCCCTGCATCCACTGGACACTAACAGAATTACCAGGCCTGTTACTCCCAAAGGAACAGAACACACTAGCTTGTCATATTCAACTGAGGACCAGCACTTTGCTTAGCAATACAGCAGTTAGATATATCCAGTGGAAACAAGAATACATGTATTATCAAACATTCAAATAATAGAGAGTAAGAATACGGGAAACAAATAGTTACATAAAAAACAAAAGCATGATACTCCTTCTAGAGACTAAACTTAGCTAACATGTTAACATCCTATCTAAAGAAGTTTATCTCATCCAGAGTCCTCTGCAGTGTTTTCAACCAAAGTTAGCAGAGTTCCTGCTTTTGTGAATGCAAATGCGCTGTCTGTTTACTTCCTAAGCGCAGGATGAAGGGCTGTCTTCTTTGCTGTCTAGAAATACTCCCAGAGTCTTTGCTCATAGACAGGAAAAGCCTCTATGGCTTGTTTTCTCCTATGTGCTCCTTGCCTATTGACTTACATTTCTTTGTTAACGTTTCACTTCGTATGTAAATAGGCAACCATTGTGATTGCTTACAATGCTTAATTTACATAGTTACAGAGGGATACATTTCTTACCTCCTGTCTGGAGGAACCTGTCTGAGGCTTTGTCTACACTAGCATTTTTGTCAGTAAAACTTTTGTCGTGTGAAAAGACACACCCCTGACCAACATAAGTTTCACCAAAAAAAGTGCTGGTGTGGTCAGCGCTATGTCGGCAGGAGATGCTCTCTTGCCAACCCTGTTAACACTGCTCAATGGGGGGTGGTTTAATTATGCCAGCACATAAGATAACGAGCCTGGTGATACAAAGCTTCATTAAAGCCAAATATAAAAAACTTACAAGTGAACAAACAAATGTTAAGAAGATGCTAATAAAATAGTTGCAGAAATTGGCTATTGCAAAGTCAAATCCAAATTTAGTTCCAGGCTGTATTTTATTATTTACACATCTGCCAGTGAAATGCATGATGAAATTACATTTTGGAAATCAGAAATAAATAAATAGAAAGAATAATCAAATCATCATCATCAAAGCTAGTTTCTACTCTCAGTTACCCTAGGATAATTCCATTGCCTTCAGCAGAGTTACTTTGGATTTTCACAAGTCTAAATGAAAGCAGAATCTGTCCTTCTTTTAACTCTCTGCACGCCAGAAGATCTAAAGGAAAAATTGAAGGTGAGATAGATGACAGTTTTTTTTAAACCTGGCTGGATAAATGACTCACTTTGACAGGATGCCTATAAGATGTAGTCAGCTCCAGTGTTAATAGCTTAATCATAATCGGTATTCATGTCACTGACTTCCTACTGTAGTGCTCCCTAGAGACTAGAAATAGAGTTGATACATGCTATGTGAGAGGGGGAAAAGCCTTGCCCACTTTGCAAGCACAAATGAGTTTTACCTTTGTTCCTAAAAGAAAGTGTGAGGAATAAATACACCTGCTATGGATCTTAGTTCATAGTGAGAAATACACCTCGGTCAGTACACAGGGGCTTACATGTGTGCGTTACACTATAGTGTACCAGTTGTAGAACAGACCCCTGTGATTCCTCACAGTCCCTGGCAATTAGAGAGACGGGGAGGGAGGGTGAAATAATATCTTTTATTGGACCAACTTCTGTGGGTGAGAGACACAAGCTTTCGAGCTACACAGAAATTGGTTCAATAAAAGATATTAGCTCACTCTCTGCCTCTCCAGTATCCTGGGACCCACATGGCTACAACATTGTGTACACTCTGGGCAATGGCGTTCGTAAAATAGATAATAAAATAGTTGAGGTAATACACTACTAAAGGAACAGCAATCCCATTGGTTCCAGAATATGGCTGCAGCTGCCAGACGGAGAATTCCCCTGACTGGGGGACATCTCAACTGCCAACGTCAATATCCTTCTGTCTTGTCATAAGGGAACACATCAGAAGAGGAAAGGTATGCGTCAGGGCAGGGCATAGCAGAGCTCTGTTTTGCCAATTCACAGCCAGCATATGATCTTTTAGGGACCATAGCCAACTATCATAAGTTAGAGCAGCCTTTAGACTGCTCTGAGTTACATTAGGTCTGGGGCAGTCTGAGGATGAGGCAGCTGTAACTATTTCCTTGATACCCTGCCCCCTTTGCCACACTTTCTCACACCCAGAAACTCTCACCCATAGGAACCCTTGACTTCTATGGGAGCAGGATTTAGTACATAAATGTCTGTGCTCAAACACCATCCACTGGTTAATTTTTTTATTAATTGTTATTGGTTTTCATAAAGAAACAGATAGTGAAAAAACACAAAAAGGCAAATGACTTGCAGTTTACATAACATTAAAAATGCTTCAGAAGATTTCAGACTACTTCATAAAACAAAAGATTTTATTCAAAATGTACTCAATGCCATACAGGTTGCACAAGATAAAGGCCTTATGCTCTCGTATTTGTTGGCATGTTAACAAGAAAAAGGAACCATGATGGACATGCTATAGGGCTGTCCAACAACCAGGTAGATCTGGAAAGAGGTGGACACAAGCATTAAATAGTGCTCAGCTCCAGAAACCAAACCTTAACTGAAAACTATATCCTAGGTTATTTACCTGCTGAACTAGGTTTAACTCCATCACAGAGACTTTGGTTCTTGAGGGCCGACATGATCACTATGCATATGGTTTTACAAAGATGGAAGAGCAGGCTTATGTCCAGAATAGAATAATGGTATTTGGACCTGTCTGTGTTAGCTTATTGCTGTTGAGAGCAATATTTGAACCCCATTTGCAGATAAATATGGATAAATAATGTTGAGATGGCTCAAAGAATGACAAACCCCCATCTCACCTAACCCTTCCTCTTCCCCCTCCTTTCCCAGTTCATAGACTCAGAACTTTGAGGCCAGAAGGGAATATCATGATCATCTAATCTGACCTGCACATTGAAAGCCACAGAACTTCATCCACTCACTCCTGTAAAGGACCCATAATCTCTGGCTAAGTTACTGAAGTCCTCAAATCACGATTTAAAAACAAAGTTACATTTACACTAGTTTAAACCTGCAAGTGACCCATGCCCCACGATGCAGAGGAAGGCAAAAAATACTCCCACCCTAACATGTTATGTCTATGTATCTGGATTTGATTGTGTCTGGTTTTGTAGCTTATATATCATTCACTATTTGAGGATCCTAGGGTTCTCTCTTTAGTCCATAAGCAATCAGGTCTTTGCTATGGGGGTCCTAAGGAATGAAACACACTCCACCCATGAAATCCAGTTCACCTCATATCTCCTCACATTATAAATAAATAAATACATAGAATCTTACTGCAAATGTGGTTTTTGGAAGGCAGCTTGGGTGCTTTGAAGGGAGTGCTCCATAGTTAAAAATATGATTATCATATCTCTAAATTGGGGCTCACTCCTGCAGTTCTCATTAATTCTAATGGAAGTAATGAGCCCTTTCATTCCAAAATGATGATTCTCTGCGCAGTCTCTATTTGCAATATTCTCATCTGTAGCATTAATAGAGCTACAAAGCTAAAAGGCAGATAGAATCAAAAAGAATAGGCCTTAGTCCTATTTCAGGCAGAACTCCCCATTGACTGATTAACGTCAACAGGGAGTTTTGGCTGAGACTGCAGGATTGGGCCCATGATGAAAGGTGCGCTAAAAGAGTCAGCTGCAAGGTCAATGTACTTTACACACACATACTGAAATATCGGCAAATATCAGTGTCCAATTTAGTTGTCATCACAGAGTGCAACTCCAAGACAAAGGAATGCTGTAAACTTGTAAAGACCACACTTCTCTCTCCCTTTGATGTAAGCCAAGGTAATGGAGATTCTGCCAAGGCGTGACTAATTCCTTCTTACTGTATTGCATAATTTTCATATAATTTTGAAAAAAAGCCTTAAAAAAATTGGAAGGAAAGCGAAACTTGCCCCTGACACATTCCACAAAACACAACCAACAGTACAAAGCAGGTTTTATTAACAGATGGTGAGAGCTCGATTTAAAAAAGTACTGTGGGCATTAAAGGAGATGTTTTATGTCTTTGACATGAATACTCAGGGTAGATGAACTATCAAGAGTTTGGTTTAAGTGAGATTAATGCTTAGTACTTGGAATCCATCCAAACTGATTAAATCTGATTGAGTAAAAGATCACAACTTTCTCCATATGCTTGCCAAATGAGATGATTAAGCTGGATATGTAGTAACTGAAAGCCTAAATATAAGCAAAAGATGGGAAAATACCCTACCGAAGTTATAAATGCAGAAAACTAAACAATATGAAAGACAAACTTTAGTGATTCTAAGAAGACTATTATAAAAATATGCCAAAGAGAGCTAAAATATTAAATCTCTGTATGTTTAAGAGCAATAACAAAGCCCTATATTCTGCCCACAAATGCTGGGCATCTCCTTCATGCCCTCTAAAGTCAGTAGAAGGATTTAAGGGAGGAAAGAATCTAGCCCAAAGGCTTTTGATGGAGGTGGCAGGAAAGATGTAACATTTTAAGTCTTCTTTACTGGGTAGAGTGGCAAATTAGCAGCCAGTAATCACAGCTGGTAACAGTTCCCCCCCCCCCGCCATATTTGCTTAAAAATCCAGTTTTTAATATTTCAAACATTATCCTCATTTTTAAAAATTTTTGCCACATGCTAAAGAGTAGTTATCTAAGTGTATATAAAGCATACAAATATTACAGTATAGTGAGTGTATCTTGGGAAGCAGGGGCTCTGAAAAGGACATAGGGTCACAGTAGATAACAAACTGCACATGACCTCCCAATGAGATGCTGTGGCTAAGTGAGCTAATGTGATTCTTGGATGTATAAGCAGGTACGTGTAGGTAAGTAGTGTCACTTCTGTTTATGGTATTACTGAGACCATTACTGGAATACTGTGTCCAGTTCTGATATCTGTGCTTCAAAAAAGATATTGAAAAACTGGAAATGGTTCAGGACACAACCACAAGATCCCAGGCACAGGAGGCACTGTGACATCTACAGTGGAGAACCCATAGGGACATCGCTCAAAGAAAACCCTGCCTTACACGGAAAGACTTGGGAAGCCCAGTCTATTTCACTTATAAGGGAAGGTTAAGAGATTTCTTGATCATCATCATCTAAAACTACCTATAGAGAGAAGACATTTGATAGTAGAGGGCTCTAATTTAGCAGAAAGAAACATAGAAAGATCTGATGATTGGAACAGAACCTGGACAAATTCAACCTAGAGACAAGATGCAATTTGTGAAATGAGGACAATTAACCACTGGAACAATTTATCAAAAGATGATGTTGATTCTTCATCATTTGAAGCTTTGGGTGAAATTTTGGCCCTGTTGAAATCAAGACTGGATTCTTTCTAAAAAAAAAAATGGTACAGAACCACGGAATCATAGCAATGTAGGGCTGGAAGAAATCTCAAGAGATCATTTAGTCCAGCTCCCAGTGCTGAGGCAGGACCAAGTATACCGAGACCATTCCTGACAGGTGTTTGTCTAACTTCTTCTTTAAAACCTCCAATGACAGGGATTCTACAGCCTCCCTTGGACAACTGGTCCAGTGCTTAACTAACTTTATAATTAGAAAGATTTTCTTAATATCTAACCTAAATTTCCTTTGCCACAAATTAAGCCTATTACTTGTCCTACCTTCAGTGGGCATGAAGAACGATTGATCTCCGTTCTCTTTAAAGCAGCTCTTAACATATCTGAAGACTTATCAGGTCCCCTCTCCATCTTCTTTTCTCAAGACTAAACATGTCCCGTTTTTTATAATCTTCCCTCATAGGTCATGTTTTTTAAAGCTTTTATCATTTTATTGCTTTCCTCTGGACTCTCTCCAATTTATGCACTTCTTTCCTAAAGAGTGGTGCCCAGGACTGGACACAGTACTCCAGCTGAGGCCTCATCAGTGCCATGTAGAGTGGGACAATTACTTCTATGTCTTACATATGACACTCATGTTAATACACACCGAAATATTAGTCTTTTTTGCAACTTCATCCCATTGTTGATTCATATTCAGTTTGATAATAACTCCTAGATCCTTTTCAGCAATTCTACCACCTAGCCAGTTATTCCCCATTTCGTAGTCATGCATTTGATTTTTCCTTCCTAAGTGTAGTACTGTGCACTTGTCTTTACTGAATTTCATCTTGTTGATTTCAGACCAACTAATTTGTCAAGATCATTTTGAATTCTAATCCTGTCCTCCAAAGTACAAGCAACCCCTCACAGTTTTCTGTCATCCACAAATTTTGGATGACACAAATCCAAGCTGTTAATAAAAATATTGCATAGTACCAGACCCAGGACAGATCCCTGTGGGATCCCCCACCCCCAAGATACATCCTCCCAGTTTGACAGGGAATAACTGATAATTACTCTTTGAATACAGGCTTTCAACCAGTTGTGCACCAACCTTACAGTAATTTCATCAAGATCACATTTCCCTACTTTGCTTACAAGATTGTGGGACTATGTCCAAAGCCATACTAAAATCAATTTTGAATTAGTTCAACCTCAAGATATGGATTTGATGCAGGCATAAAATTTGGGGTAAAATAATTTGGCATGTTTTACACAGGTGGTCAAACTAGATGATCATAATGGTCTCTTCTGGATTTAAACGTCATGAATTTATCTGCGAGCATTGTAAATTGCATGATACAATACCCAGGTTCCATTTATAACACATGGAAAAAAGGATGCCCTTATTACAACTTATCCAGTCTAGTGCATTATAACAAACTGGATAGTGGATATGTATATCACTGCCCTTTACTTAATGACGTCAGAATTTCTCAACTGGGTGTTATGGGGCAACTTATTGGCAAAGGCCAAAAAAGATTCTCCCTTAGCTAATGTGGTAAGGTCTGTGTTTTATGAACAGAAGGATCTATAATCCTATGTATTCTGAATAGATGTAGTGTTCAGTAGAGATGGTTGGGACTAATTTTTTTTTCTATTGGAGTATGCTGATTAGTCAAAAACAAATAACTTCCCAGGAAAGGGTCACTTCTGACAAATTTCTCATTTCAAATTGTTTTGTTCCTTTTTTCATTCTGTTCCATGACTTTGTTTAGATATATAAATTAATTAAAGGTTAAAAAACATTTTAAAAATTATAAAAAGGTTGAAATCAAAACAAAACATTTTGAAATTATAAAAACAAAATGTTTTGATCAGTTTGCAAAAAAAATCAAAATTTCAACTTTTAGCAATGGGAAAAATATTCAAAATCTTGAAAAGCCTTATGGGTCCAGAAAACTGTTTCCCACTCACTTCTAGTGATCAATTCTGCATCTCTTGCATACCCCAATCTCACAAGATCATGAAAGGGAGTGTTGGGAGTGGAACAAATGCAGGATGTAGCCTGGGGATTGGAGGCCCCAATCCAAGTGGACAGTTTTGGACTCCCCTGTCTCCTTTAAGAAGGTACATGTTTAAAAACTCAGAATTTGCAACATTTAGAAGAAAATCTATATCATAGGCAGCTAGATTAATGGCAGAACAGCATCTCATGAAATACTCATGTGTTAGTATTTAATATGAGAAGCTGAGTAATATATCTGTGTATTTAGTAGGTGACTAATATATCTGTGTATTTAGCTAAGGTGTGGATATACCGAGGGGCACTGCCTCAGGGATGGTCCCTGGAGGCAATCTTTCTTGCAGAGCACAGAGTCTGGCAGACTGTGGGAGCTGGGGGCAGCTGCGCTCTAGCTGCCCAGCTTTCTTGTCAATTTCACAGCTCCTTCTGTGAAATTGACACGACAACCAACAGCCATAAGGGACCCAGTGTCTGCACAGACACTGGGTCATCCTAACCACACCATCATAAACCTTACGTCTCTCATGGAGGTAGAGTGAGCATGTCAGTGTAGTAGGGCACTTACATTGGATGGAGGAAGGCTGTAATGTAGACAATGACATAATTAGGTCTACATAAACTGCTTTATGTTGACCTCACTGTGTACTGTAGACCAGCCCTAACTGAGGGGTGAGGAGCTGTGTAGAGAAGATGTGCTTACACTTTTTTGGGAGGGATGTAGTGTGTACTCGCCCATCTGGTGGCTGCTCTCTGCCAGCCAGCGCAGAAAGGTATGAATGGCAAAGCCAAATAGTATCAGGCATCACTAACTGCTCTAAGACGTTCTGTCTCTTGCATTCTGGTCTTTGTCCATCTCCATGTAACTCCCAGTCTTTTTACATGCTCTCTCCTTTGTGGGTCTCCATGGGGGCCAACCATAATCTGGCCCTTACCGTTTTATGAAACATTTGGAAACTTTGTCCAGGTTTTGTATAGAGGGACTATATGATGGTGTGGCATAAAGATTTTTCACATGATGGTGAGATAAAGGCAGGGCTCAGAGAAAGAGAGAGATTATAGCTAGTCAATTAGTATATCAACTAGAAATTCAAGAGTGTCCTATTCCCAAGAATATAAAACTCCTATTTCTAGCACTGATGGGTGGCATGGCCTTAAACCTGTCTATGATCAAGATCAGAACATTGCTTTGCCTTGGTCTAGTGCCAATTTAATTTTGGGGCAGAAAATTCTACATTTTGGGGAGAGTAAGTATGTTTGGGTTAGATTTATTTATTTATTTATTTATTTATTTTTAAAATCAAAGGAAAAGCTCCAAGCTTTGAAATGTTAGAAGCCAGCCCAGAAGAGACAGATTAGTGGGCAGAGTGCAGGTGAGGGGTTTAGATGTATTAGACAGATCTGCAATTTATGTATTGATATAACAATCATATGTGTCTAGATAGATAGCAGGCTAGGTGCCAGCTCATGTCAGAGTCCCCATGTCTCAACTGGACACTGACAGATATATAGCTGGAATCTGTCTGACTCACTTGTAGGTTAATATTGATAGAATAGGTATTAGAATGATAAGAAAAGGCTTATTGTTTGGAATTTATCAAATGCTTGTGAGGTGCTCCAGGTATTAATCCTACTTGTAATATCGGTGTTCCATATTGTAATGTAATATCTGAGCAGTGGTATTGTGAACCCCTGTGACTGCATGAATCTCCATTCATGAGAGAGACTTTACTTATTAGTGTGACAAGCAGCTCTTCTATAGACATTGTTACGCCCCTCCTGAAAAAAGAGACACATTGATGCCAGACAGGCTAAATTTGGGTTTTACAACTGGAAACTCCTTATAGCCGGATTATGAAACTGTCAACAAAAGGACTAAAGACTCTTAGTGTAGTTCTCCTCTCCTCGCTGTGAAGATGAGTCAAGTCCTCCCATCAGCTGAGTTTGCAGCTCCGCGCACATGGCACAAGGGGAATAAAAACCCCAGACCAAAGGAACTAAGGATCTCTATGATGATTGGATTATGGTGGGGGCAAGGTGTTTCTAGGCATAAGCAAGAGATCTCCAGCTGTTTAATGTCAAGGGCCAGCCTGCACCAGAGCCAGTATTCTGGCAATCTGATGGGCACAGCTGACCCTGATAGAAGTTGTCTGGTTGGCTGTAAGAGTCAGCAGATTGATTCTTAAACTCAGTAGCAGCAGCAGTCCAGTGGCTGCTCAGTGTGCTGTTCTCCTTGCACCTGCACTTGGTCCTGTCCCTGTCTCTAGCCATGCTCCAGTCCCAGCCTGTACCTGCTCCTAATCCTGCCCCAGTCCCATCCTGTGCCTGTTCCTGACTCAGCACCCCATTCCATCCTGGCTTCTAACTCTGGTCTCTGCCCCTTGGCGACTGTGACTCCAGCTAACGCTTCAGCTTCTGACTCCTGCCTCCAAATTTTGACTAAGCCTTCTACTATGACTTTGGCTAACCCTTTGGCTTAGACTTTGGCTTCTGACTCCCAGCTTTTAGCTTTGGTTTCACTCCAGGACCCATCTCCAGCTGGATTCAGCTCTAACTGGTAGGCCAAACTGTTGCTCCATCTATTCAGCCAGACCACCCATGACTCAGTTGTTAACAGTTTGAGCTGCCCCAAAGATGAAACAAGGGCAGCCCTCTAGATGGATTCTGTAAGGGTAGCGTTGCCCCTGCTGTACAGTTTCAGAATCCTGCAGACTCTACAGGCCCATATTTTGGCCCTACAGGCTCAAGCCATCCTACTTGTATTTGCCATCTCACTTCTAGAGAGCCAAAGATTCAAATGCCAGATAAGTTTGGTGGGGACAGTAGAAAAAGTTCTGCTGTTTCACGAACCACGTTATAGTTCCAGTCATCCTCCACTGATCAGATTTAAGTAGAGCTTATTATTAGTCTGCTAACCAGGCAGGCCCTGGCCTGGGCATCTCCCACCTTGGAGTCTTTTATCCCCCTGCGTGGGCAGTCTGAAGAGTATGTCCAAGCCATGGCAATTGTGTTTGACAGTCCAAATCGCATGCGGCCCACCAAGAACATGCTTTTGGGGCTGCATCCGGGAAAGAGGTCATCACCAAGTTTGCTGTGGAGTTCTGGTACCTGGCAGCAAACACCAAATGGAACAAGGTGGTGCAGTGTGACTTCCGACATGCCCTAAGCAAGGAAATCAAGGATAACCTGTCACAAGTGGAGCTGCTGCCCAACCTGGACACCTTCGTCAGGTTGTGTATCAGTATTGATGATCGCCTGATTGAACACTGGCTGAAAGAGAGTAAAGTTCCTGACCCTCTTCCACATTCTCATCACAGGGGCCCTGAGGTCTGGCATCATGCTTCAGGGTTATGCCTCTATTGCGGAGAATCTGGGCACTACACTGTGGGATGTCCTGCTAAAAATCAGGCCATGTCTCAACCAGAAAGACTCCAGAAATCAGCCCCAATAAGAGGATCTGGGCTGAGACTGCGTTCCCCTGCTCACTTCAGAACCTTAAATCTCCCATTCTCTACCACTGCCCTGGCTATGGGTGGACACTGTGCAATCATCCTCCAACTGCCCCTCTGGCTACAACATTACACCGTGGGACAGGGAGAGCTGAGAGCACTTGTGGACTCAAGGGCCTCCAACATTTTCATGGACTTGGACTTCGCTGGGTTCGCAATATTTCAACTCCGTGAAAAAGCATCCCTGATTTGGTGGTTTCTATTGATGGATCCCTCCTCTCCTGTGATCCAGATACTCATCAAATGTCACCCTTGCTTGTCACCATGTTCCAGAGTAACCAGGATGTTCTACAGTTTGGCCTAATCCATATACCTTAGTCCCCCATCATCCTCGGTATTTCCTGGCTTGCCACCCAAGATCCACACATTTGCTGGGGGCTAGACATGGTATGCTTTCTGTCAAAGCTTTGCTGACAATTTTGCCTCCCAAAACCATGTGCCAGACCAGCAGCCCCCTGCAATCTCTGCCACATACCTGTGAATTCAGATATCGCAAGAGGTACTCTGAAGGCAACTGCCTCCATTCCTGTGCCTATCTCAATAGTTTCAGGAATCCTATTGAAATATTGGAATTACACCAAGGTTTTCAATAAAAACAGAATCCCACCCTCACAGTTATGATTGCTCAATTGAGCCGCCCATACTTCCTCTCGGAACCTGAATTCCAGATAACCTCCTGGAGTACCTCTGCAAGAAACTGGAGAAAGAGTTCATTCACTCTCCACTTCTCAGGGTGTGGTTCCAATCTTCTTCCTGGCAAAGAAGGATGGCTCCTTAAACTGTTGTGTTGACTATTGATTCTGAACAAGTGACTGTCTGAAACCTCTACCTCTTGCCACTTACTAATGAATTTTTGAGAGGCTCGCCATCTTTACTAAGTTGAACCTTCAAAGGGCCTACAATCTGGTCTGAATCACAGAGGGCAATGAATGGAAGGCTGGCTTCTGTACCCAATACAAATATTTTGACTCTCTAGTTCTGTCTTTTGGATTGAGTAATACTCCAGTGACATTTTAGCATTTTGTCACAGTATCTTCCAGGACATATTATACTGATTAATGGTTATTTATTTGGATAATATTCTTGTTTCTTCTGAAAAATAGATAGTCTCCAAACAACATGCATGCCATGTTCTCAGCAGACTCCTCCAAAACCATCTTTATGCCAAACTGGAGAAATTGAATTTAACAAAGACACAATTGAGTTCCTTGGGTATATCATTTCCCCCAAATGGCAAAAAATGGAACCACAAAAGATATCTGCCTCCTCTGGGTAAAATGCCCCAAAGGATGTAAGGGGTATTCAGCAGTTTCTTGGGTTTACCAATTGCTGTAGGCATTGTATCAAAGGATTTTCTCACCTAATAGCCCCGATTACTGTGCTTTTCCAAAATGGGGTCCACTTTGTCCAGTCGCCAGAGGCATAGTTTGCATTTGATAAGCTAAAGAAATCTTTTACCTCAGCTCCAATTCTTGAACACCTGGATCCTGCCGAGCTCTTCACCATAGAGGCAGGTGCTTCAAGTTTTGTTGTCAAAACCATTCTGTCACCACCTACTGGCCTTTGTAATCAACTCCATCCTTGCGTCTTCTGTTAAAGAAAATAAGGGATATGGAGTTACTTTCAATAAAGGCAACACTTGGAGTATGGAGACACCTACTAGAAGGAGCTCAGTTCCCTGTCCAGGTTTTTACCAAGAATCTGGAAAAACTCAGAACTGCTTGTAATCTTAAACCAGTGACAGATTTGATGATGACTTTTTCTTTGCCAGATTCAACTTTGTCACCTACTGCTCTGGATCACATAATAGGAAGGCAGATATCCTGTCATGCAAGGACAAATACACTGAGTCAGATGTGGCTCCCTGGGTTACTGTTTTACACCCATCAAATTTTATTAGGAGGACAACACACAGGAACCTGATTTCTATTATCCAGTCCTTGCCAGATTTGAGGTGTTAAAGATGTGCCATGATATCCTGGTTCCTAGCCACTTCTGCCACGCCAAGACCCAAGATCTAGACTAACCTTTAGAGGTACATTATTTCATGTGATCTGAGCTAGTGGAACAAGTGTCCATGTGCCAAACTGCTTGGTCTTCTCCAGAATTTGCCTGCCCCATCTTGGCCAGCATCCTGGGTATCCTTGGATTCATTGTACAGTTACCTCACTCCCAGGGTGGTACTGTCATTCTCATCACCATTGATCTCCTCACTCAGGGCTGGTCCACACCAGGGGGGGGAAATCGATCTTAGATATGCAACTTCAGCTACGTGAATAACGTAGCTGAAGTCGAATATCTAAGATCGGATTACTCACCAGTCCACACGGCGCAGGATCGATGTTCGCGGCTCTCCGTGTCGATTCCGGAACTCCGTTGGGGTTGATGGAGTTCCGGAATCGATATAAGTGCGCTCGGGGATCGATATATCGCTTCTTAGACGCGATATATCGATCCCCGAGCAATCGATTTTAACCCGCCGATACGGCGGGTAGTCTGGACGTGGCCTAAGATGGAACACTTTATTTCTGTTCATTCCCTTCCAGCCACCCTGGCAATGGCCTGCATTTTTCTAGATAATATTTTTCAGCTTCCTGTACTGACAACCTGAATAGTCTCAGATCAAAGTCGGAAATTCACTTCCCATTTTTGGTGCAAACTCTTAGAAATGGAGCTGCTTACCTCCTCAGACTATCACCTGCAAAGGGGCAGACAGAACAAGTGAATCAGATCCTTGAGCAATACCTCCGCTGGTTTCTCAATTATTGTCAAGATGACTGGGTCACCCTTCTGCCATATGCGGATTTTGTGTGCAACAATTCCACTCATACATTCACCCAACATAGTTCATTCTACACAAACTATGGTTTTCACTTCCATTCTACTGTATCTAAAGACTCCTTAGTCCGCACCACAGCAGATTTAGTTGACCATCTTCCTCAAGTTCATCAGGAGCTTACCGAACACCTGGAAGCTGCCAAGGAGGCATACAAATGTCATGCCAACCAAATACACCAAGCCACAGCAACTCTGTCTGTAGAAAAGAAGGACTGGCTGTCCTACAAACACCTCAAATCCATCTGTCCTTCAGCCAAACTGGACAAGCAGTACCCAGGCACATTTAAGATCACAGAACAAATAAATCCTGCAGCATTTGGGTCCAGTTGCCAGAATCCTTAAAGGTCCACCCAGTTTTTCATAAAAGCAGCAAAGAATCCTGTGGCACCTTATAGACTAACAGACGTTTTGGAGCATGAGCTTTCGTGGGTGAATACCCACTTCCTCAGATGCATGTAATGGAAATATCCAGGGGCAGGTATATATATGTGTGCTAGCAAGCAAGCTAGAGATAACGAGGTCAGTTCAATCAGGGAGGATGAGGCCCTGTTCTAGCAGTTGAGGTGTGAAAACCAAGAGAGGAGAAACTGGTTCTGTAATTGGCAAGCCATTCACAGTCTTTGTTCAATCCTGAGCTGATGGTGTCAAATTTGCAGATGAACTGAAGCTCAGCAGTTTCTCTTTGAAGTCTGGTCCTGAAGTTTTTTTGCTGCAGGATGGCCACCTTAAGGTCTGCTATAGTGTGGCCAGGGAGGTTGAAGTGCTCTCCTACAGGTTTTTGTATATTGCCATTCCTAATGTCTGATTTGTGTCCATTTATCCTTTTCCGTAGAGACTGTCCAGTTTGGCCGATGTACATAGCAGAGGGGCATTGCTGGCATATGATGGCGTATATTACATTGGTGGATGTGCAGGTGAATGAACCAGTGATGGTGTGGCTGATCTGGTTAGGTCCTGTGATGGTGTCGCTGGTGTAGATATGTGGGCAGAGTTGGCATCGAGGTTTGTTGCATGGATTGGTTCCTGAGCTAGAGTTATTATGGTGTGGTGTGCAGTTACTGGTGAGAATATGTTTCAGGTTGGCAGGTTGTCTGTGGGCAAGGATTGGCCTGCCACCCAAGGCCTGTGAAAGTGTGGGATCATTATCCAGGATGGGTTGTAGATCCTTGATGATGCGTTGGAGGGGTTTTAGCTGAGGGCCAGTTTTTCATGTGTCCCTTCTCAAACCCTATGCAGAAAATCCTTTTCCTGGCCACTTTGCTTCACCACCACGTCCTGTAGATGTCCAGGGCCAAGAGGAGTATGAGGTCAGGGGAATCCTATACTCCAAGCAAGTTTGAGGCAAACTTTATTATCTGATTGATTGAGAGAGTTATGGACCAAAAGATCAATCATGAGAACCATTAGAAAACATCCATACTCCAGAAATCATTTGTGTCTTCCACCAAATATCCCCTGAAACCAGATCCCACTGCCCTTAGAAGGTGCCCTTGAGTGCGGGGGTATTATCAGAGACCAGCTTGTAGCAGTGGCAGTATCCTGGCAACCTAATGAGTGTCCCTGGCCTTGACAGGGACACTCATTAGGTTACCAGGATACTGGCTGCAGGAGTCAGCAGGCAGATACTTAAGCTCAGTAGCAGCAGCAGCAATCCAGTGGCTGTTCAGTGTCCTCCTCATCTGCAAGTGTGTTTGGTTCTGTCCTGGTCTCTAGCCCTGCTCCAGCATCAGCCCATCCTGTACCTGCTCCAGTCCCATCCTGTACCTATTCCTGCCCCAGAACCCCACTCCATCCTGGCTTCAGACTCTCAGCTACACCTCCTACCTGTGACTCTGGCTAACCCTTCAGCTCCAGCTTTGGTTTCTCACTGCCAGCTCCTAATCTTGGCTATGGTTTCTGACAATGACTTCAGCTTAGGCTTTGGCCTCTAACTCCTGGCTCTGACCTTTGGTTTGCTCCAGGACCCTACCTTCAGTGGATTCTGCTCTAACTGATAGGCCAAACTGTTGCTCCAACCATTCAGCCAGACCACCCACAACGCAATCATTGACACTTAGCCTGGGTTAGCTCTAAAGGACAAATAGAGCTATAGAAACCTATATTGCCTTTTGAAACCTAAGACTACACTCATTCATGTGTCTATATTTGCTTGTTCAAACTTTGTAAATAAGTCTCTAATTTCATTTTCCTATTTAATAAATCTTCATATAGTTTACTATAGGATTGGCTACATGCATTGTCTTTTGGTACGAGACCTAAAGCACAATTGACCAGGGGTACGTGACTGGTTCTAGGAGTAACTTGAACATTGCTGTAATTCTTGGTGTAAAAATATATCTATCACAGAGATACGCTCACTTGGGTGGCAAAACAGATTGGAGTACCCAAGGGACTGACTGACTCTGTGTTAAGGCTGTCAATGTGCCTGAGGAGTTTTCACTTGATGCAGTTAGTTGGGGAGTTCGAAGTTTAGAAATCACAACCAACTTGGTGTTTGTGCCGTGGTTTTTAAACTGTCTTCTCTGAGGTTGGTACTCATGTTCTTGCATCACTGGTAGATAGACAGACAGGCATCCTTTTAGCCAGCTAGCTGGCAGCTTGGGTAGATAGATGGGTAGCTAGGTTAGATAGCTATCTAGGCTTAAAGCAAATACAACAAATCATAAATTCTAAGCAAGTCTAAGATGTCTCTATTTGACAGCATTATTTAATGGGTAAAAGGCAGTTGAAGAATGTAATATAGTCCCATGGTTTCTTAACTAAAAAAAGAATAACAAATGCTGAAAATCTCTGCCAAACAACAAAGCAAATTTTATACACGCTCATCAATTTAACCCTAAAACCTTAAAAGCCTGAGGGTGATCCCAACGCCTTTAATACCAAAGGCCCTAACTATGCCACAGATCAAGCACCAAGCCCAAGCCTGCTTTGTCTGAGAAAGATGAAAGCACACTCAAACAGGTGAAGGCTTTTTTTAATCATCACCTGCAATTAAGCAAAGGAAAACTAAGAGGGGAAGAGGTAAGCTGAACTTGTTTTAAAAAGACACCACGGGAGCAGGTGGATGCTTGCTAAGGATGGCTGTGGTGTCTGCTGTCATTCTTTCACCAAATGATGTGCATTCATTGGGATTTCCTGCATGTTAACAACAGATCGGTTGGTGGGAAAGTCTGGTGGATGCTGCAAAAGCAATTTTTTTCCCTATATCATTCTGGAAAGGATATTGCTGAAAAAAGTTCTCAAGCAATAGCAGGCTTCTATTGGAAGAAGGCAGCATCATAAAGCAGTTCATTTCAGAACATGGAGGATAATTTTTACCCTCCCTCTTGCTTTAAAACCAATAACCCCCAACTCTCTATTTTATTGCAAGGACTTGTGATATATATTTTTTTAAAGCCCCAGCTTCTGAAGTCATAATATCACATGAGAATTTCAGCTATCACTGATGCTGTTATTTGATACAATGAATTTTTATGTATAAATTTTGCATTTATGCAAAACTCAAGGCACTAACGACCTCTTTTGCACACAGGTCCTGCTACCACACAAACTCCATAGAATTAACATCTATTAAAAACACCCCCCAACTCATTTTCAAGAAAACCGTCCTCTTTAAAACCCATTCAGTAGCCACAAAAAAACTTCTCTATCTATCACTGATAAAATGCTCCCCACAACCCACTCACACCTCCACCAACTCACCTATTACCTGGGAAATTCTGGGAGAATAGATAGACCTTGGTGATCAACAAATCCAAGTGGCCAGACCAGAGGAGAAATAATTGCCAGAGTTGAGGTCCACTCATTGAAAATGCCCTGATGCCAACCCTTATTTATTTAGTTCTCTGGGCTGCTAAATCAAGTAACTCAAATGATTGCTGCTCTGTTCCCTATATAGAAATGCAGACCGCCAGCAGGCAGGCCTCAATGTGCATGCAAGGGTCTATCTGTATGCATCTCTTTGCAGGATCAAGGGTCTAAAAAGTAAAGTTCCCGGACAAAATGCCTCACCCCGAAAAAGCCATCATTCCATTCTCCTTCACATCAATCCCCATCCCTCGTGAGCACATAACATTAATCAAATCAGGATTCTTGCAAACTAAGGCAGGATGAAATAATTTCCATTGGGACACCAATAGGAAAGATTTCTAGAAAGAGATGATCATCTGAAAAGAGTAAGTCACGATGCAAATGGTTTTGCAACCTAAGTATAGTTTTTTCTACAGCAAAACCTACCACACTGGTGGGGACTAGGGGGGAAGAGAAGGAGAAAGAGATGTGTGTAAATTACTAGCAATAATAAATGCCTCTGATCTGTGCACTGACAGCAGAAATGCACAATCTGAATAAAAATTTCAAATGAAGATTGTATAACGAGAAAATCAATATGAGCCAAATACATAAATAGAAAGTTAATGGAGAGAGCTTTTATGTCTGCACAGAAGTGCACAGTGTTAGCCAAAACTTGGCAGGGCTTCCCCCCACCCTTCCATTTTCTCTTTTGTATTTTTCAGGTCACTCTAGCTCATGAAAATCAAGTTGTATTTCCTCTGCTGTGCTTCCTGTAAAATCAATAACAACAATCAATTAAAACTTGTTCTCTGCCAGCTGGCTGTTGTTTGCGATAATAATGCACGGAGGAGAAGGAAGATCACTTTATTTCCTTGACCTATTCAATGCCCTGCTAAATACAGTGTCTATTCCATCTAGGCCTAAAACACTTCTAGCTTCCCTCCCCCGTGTCTCCTCAGATTTACTTTTAAGTGTTGTGAAAGAGATTAGAAATTCTCACTGTCTACAGATAATTCAGAGTATTTACTTTCAGTGTCTCCTTAACTGGCTGAAAGTTAATGTTTAATTTACACTTAACTCAGCAGAGTGTCCCAGCATCAGGCTGGGCCAAATTCAGTGCTGATTTAAACCCTGTGTGATTCCACTGACTTAAGTACGCTTGCAACAAGTGTAAGCTATTAACAGCTGATTTAAAGAGCTGCCCAGTGGAAGCCATTTGCAAGTCACAAGAAAACAAGTTTTACTGGTCCTATAAAATTCAGGAAGTACTCTGCATATTCTTGGGCACCTTATATTATCTGTCTATATCTACACCAATTTAATGCCACTGTAGAGTTTGGACCTTAAATTTTACCGTCACACAGTACTATTATTATTATTATTTATTATTTGCATTATAGTAGCAACTAGTCAGGATCAGACCCCCATTGCAATAGATGCTGTGCACACAGAGGACAATCTCTGCCCTGAAGTCATAATTTAGATAAATTGCAGCAGTCAATAAGAACATAAGAGCAGCCCTACTGGGTCAGACCAAAGGTCCATCTAGCCCAGTATCCTGTCTTCTAACAGTAGACAGTTCCAGGTGCCCCAAATGGGAATGAACAGACCAGGTAATCATCAAGTGATCCATCCCCTGTCACCCATTCCCAGCTTCTGACAGTGTGACAAAAGTAGGGAAAAAACAGGGGAGGAGAAGGAAGGAAACAGCAATAAGAACGTGTTATGATATGTCAGTGACGCACACTGCCAGAAATAAGGAGGTATGGAGTCTTGTACTAGGTCTGAAAATGCAGCTAAAATTGTTTGTCAACTAGAGATAGGCAAGTTATGCAACAGCTTGAACATAAGCATTCCTGCCTGTTAGGAAAGGAGATCAGGGGTTTGAATACTCAAACTTCTTTTCGACCTTTTGAATAATGAGTATCATATGACTAAGTTCACCCTGGACTTTTCTCCAGGTAGCAGGATAAAAAGGATTTATTTATACATTTAACCTAGGGTTTTTTAGGGAGCCTAAGGGAGTTAGGCACCCAACTGCCATTGATTTGTCAATGGGATTTAGGCACCTCACCCCACCAGGCCACTTTGAACATCCCAGTCTTACTGAAGATAGAGTGTGCCCATGGCTGTGGTATCCACGTGTGTTACAGTGATTGGAAAGAAACAAGGGTCACCAGCATTTATCACAAAACAGGCAAGTGATACAGTGCATGCTACCTGCACTCTGTCCCATTGGATGGGGGCATAGCCTCTGGCTACAGTCCTAATAAGCAGTGAAAAAGCCAGAGTGAACACATGCATTTTGAACTGCTTCTAGAAACCCACCAAACTGAGGAGTCTTGGAGACTGTCAGGGGAAGCAAGTTCGAGAGCAGAGGATCTCTTATCTCCTGATAATTTCCTGCCACCTGCTCATCAAGCCTGGGCACAGGCACAAATTGAACTGTTACAATTAGGGCATAACACAAGGGACATTCCTAGACAGCCAGGTCCCAGGTCATTCAAAACCTCATAAGCAACAATCAGCACCTTGAATTATACCCAGAAATGAGTTGGGAGCCAGTACAGAGGACACAGCGCTGGAGTTGTGTTTTTCTACTGGCCTACTTCACTTAAGAGGCAACCCGCCACAATCCCCTCCTCACCAAAGCTTCCAAATTCTTCAGTGGAGCCCTATCAGAAGCCAAACACTCAGTCCCTGAGGTAACAAAGGCAAGATTAAGTGCAGCAAGTGGAAAGGTTACAAATATGAAGACCAGCTGAATATGGTAAAAGGCATTTCAGACCACCCCAGTCATCTGGCAATCCAGGAGCAGTGATGGATCTAGTACAGTCCCCACGAAGTTGAGAGAAGAGTAGTAATAGCTCTTCAGAAGCGGGAGCAGTTGTAACCTCCTTAAATTCCTCAAAATGGTTTCCCCTGTCCATCAGCATCGTCTCTAGCTTGTCTGGATTAATCTAAACTAGCAAGTTTATATCTAAGACCCTAACTCAGACAGGCACTGGGAAAGCAAGGAGACTGCAGAATATGGGTTCAGTGAGAAGATATAAAGCCCTGGGTATCATCATCAGCCACTAGGCATCTACAAAACAGCAACTTCAGAGAAGCAAATTTAACTCCCTCAGTATCCTAATAGCAGCAAACTAGTATGTGTAAAGGATGGAGAGGAATGCAAGTGGTAGATGGCATTTTAAAAAGTCACATATTAACAACAGACAAATAACCCTTGCATTACTTAAACCTCTATCACTGGGCTTCAGGGCACCCTTGGCTTGTCCAGCATGAACAGTGCAGGCTGCTGAGCTCCCAGCAACCAAAATGTTCATGACCTGAGCCAGGAAATGAGCAGATACACATCTGGGCTAACGACAGTTTCATTCTGTGAATTTATAGGTTCCTTAAAGCTTCCAGCCCTGTACCCGCATCTGAAATGTAGCTTTGTACAGTCTCAAGTATCAAGATCCCACTATCAGTGATTCTACTTGAGCTTATTATTTGTTTAATAGCTTAACATTATTTTATCTTCTTGGGCTAGAGTTGTTTTCTTTAGGTTTACACTTTTTTCTGACCTGCCTCCTGTTTTTCTTCATCAGTTTGATTCTGAATTACATTTTTATATAGGTCCCTTCCCTGAATATCTGCAATTGCAGATTACCTCTCCTGACAATTGTCTAACACCTTGATTTGGTATTTGTTCTATAGATTATGTCCTTCACACATACAGCCCTGGTTACTGCATTGAGTTTGATAAAGAGGACATTCTTATTGGAGCTTCTTGTTAAAATACTGGCAGCACAGCACGAGTGAATGTGTAAAAACACATGTAATAGACAGTCTGGATCGATTTTTGTGTATTTGTCCAATGGCATTCTGGGTACTGTTGGGTGATAAGATTCAATCCATTAGTAGTTGAAATGTTTATGTTTAAGCTGCTTTTGGAGTTTTAGTTGTTTGTGTTTTAGTTATTAATGTTAACTGTATATCATAAAATAGAATCACAGAAATGTAGGACTGGAAGGGATCACAATAGGTCATCTAGTCCAATCCCCTGCACTCAAGCTACCAAATCAAAGTCCCTGGTAGGCAACTACGCTAAACTGTGGCACTTGATTAGACTTAGGTGGAACTGAAAATTCTGGGGGAGACTTTACTAATGCCATTGGATGGTCTGATTCTTATTATCTGGGCTTAATCTTTGTCTCTGGGCTCTATTCTGGTCAGCTTTTTTAAAAAGCAGCTGAAACAAATTGCTATGAATCTGACATATTGAGAGCAACAATGAACTATGTAGAGATATTTGTGCTGAAAAATAAAGTGAAGGATTTACAGATGTTTTACACTGGAGTTGTGTGTGGCTTTGCATACATATTTAGTATTAGTAGTTCACATATGCAATCTAACTCAATCGTGAAATGGCAGAACCCATCTTATGTGTAGCTATCTGATGGAAATACAATAATAAAGAAGAGCTAGTTGCTGGGTTACAGCTTTCATGTTTTATTTATGTGAGAAGCTAAGTTAACAAAAGTATTAATATTTGTGTGTCGTTTATGGAAAGTTTGTTACAAAGTCTTAGAATGGCCATTTTTCATAGTTCAGATTAGGTTCCAGAGATCTTGAAAAATAAACAACAAAATTTATCTATCAAGAATAACAACTGACTCGATCAACTTGATTAGTCCATGTACCCTTTCTATCTTCTTTCGTACCTCCATTTATTTCAATTTTGCTTTCACTTTTTAAAACTGTGAAGATGCTTTTCTGTATGGGATGAGTAAATAACAAATATTTTCTCCTCTGCTTCACTCATCCCTGCCTCGGAATATTAAACCCGATGAGCAGTTAACAGTACTTGGGTTGGACTTCCCAGCCCTTGCAAGAACTTACGTTTGTGGTATTTGAAACATTAACATATAAGCAGTAAAGAATCTTGTGGCACCTTATAGACTAACAGACGTTTTGGAGCATGAGCTTTCGTGGGTGAATACCCACTTCTTCAGATGCATGTGGTGGAAATATCCAGGGGCCCTGTTCTAGTAGAACAGGGCCTCATCCTCCCTGATTGAACTGACCTCGTTATCTCTAGCTTGCTTGCTAGCATATATATACCTGCCCCTGGATATTTCCACCACATGCATCTGAAGAAGTGGGTATTCACCCACGAAAGCTCATGCTCCAAAATGTCTGTTAGTCTATAAGGTGCCACAGGATTCTTTGCTGCTTTTACAGATCCAGACTAACACGGCTATCCCTCTGATAATTAACATATAACTCACTTAGCCAAAACTTGCCTTACCTTAAATCCCATACAATCCCACAAAAGTCCACCCCAGGAAGAAAGTGGAGTTGCATGGGTCAGGATTTGGCCCAATTTTTGGAGTCTCTCCTTTTCTGTATTTTATACTTTGCTGTGTCATCATCTTATGAGAACCAGTTTTTTCCCCATATTTTCTAGTCTGTTAAATAAGCAGGACAGCTTTTCGATTTCTGTTGTGTCCTAGGTTTGTTATATCCTTTTGCTTCATGTACCTCATTACGTGCCCTAGCTTTTGTTAAGGGTAAAACAGCTCTCTAATGCAGATCCTACTCAATTGTATTTTATTTTTTTACCCTTTTATATGGAGGACTTTTCTGTCCAAATGGTTTTTGTATTTGCATGGAACATATTATTCAAATTCATTATAAACAGTTCGAGTCAAACTCTCACTGTGTACAATGACATTTCTAAGATCCCATGTATTTTTCATCTGTTGCTATGAATTCCATCAAAACCCCCGAACTGATGCATCCTACTGAGAGTTAAGTACAGACCTAGCAACTCTGCAAAAATGGCGGTCATCGGTCACATTCCATTTTGTTATAAAATATGCCTCGAATGCTCTCATTATAATAGATATTTTTTACATAGGCATTGCTGGGTCTGATTTTCCCAGGAGGGAAAGAAATTTACCTTTTTTGTAGGAAATTTGAGATTCTCACAAAAATCACATCTTCAGGAGCTGGAGCTTAAAACAAACAAACAAACGCCAAATACCATGAAGTTCACAACAAAATCCTGAGGATCTGAAAACACTGAGAGAAAACAGTACATTTTATTAACTGCACAAGCATTCAGCTCAGTCTGATTCTACTCAGTCTTCTGGAAACATAGAGTATACACTGGGCATGTTCAGAGACTTAACAGAGACAATAGTGTAATCACTCTCATACTAGTATCTTTATATTTTCTTCTTAAATTCTGAATTTAACTTCAAAAACTTGCCACTGTGGCCACTTTCTCCATCAAGAAATAACTCACTTTGTGGACTTGCTCCTATCAAGTGTTTCATGCTAATCTCCAAATAATAGCACCATGCAAATCACAGCATTAACTATAGGTTTCCCCATTAGATGTGGGCTATGTGTTTGTCTATATTTGACATATACTTATGTTTGTTTTCAGTCTAATCATCTGAACTGCATTTGAGTAAACAAGTGGCACACTAGAGTGCTGTTATGAGACTGGACCTTATTTCTTGGCTACAGTGAGGTTTACAATAATTGTCACATGACGGGGATCAGTATTCACTGAATCTAGCAATTAGTGTTAGAACAGGGATTCACTGGCCACAAATGCCCTATAAGGGCTACAGCAAGACACTGGTCTATGGGCTCCATAGTTTACATCTCCTGCCTGAGAAGGATTATGTCACCCCTCAGACTTCAGCTTGGTCCTATGCAAAGCCTTTTTACTCAGGCTTTGTGAGAAGCAGCAGAGTTTTATCCTTATATTTCTTTTCTTTAGAACTGCACTTTTGTTTGGTCCTTTTCTTTATTCACCCCTTATTATTCTGATATATATTTTGGACTAGTTTATTCTTCATCCTTCACCCTGGTTATTTTCTCATTATTGCTTTGCTGCTCCTGAAGATTTTCTTCTATTCGCCTTTGTAACATCCAAACGCACACACACGTGTGTGTGTGTGTGTGTGAGAGAGAGAGAGAGAGAGAGAGAGAATGCACAGTCAAAGGTAGTGGCAGATTTTTCCTTGATTACTTGGCTGAATGGTGTCAGCAAAGAAAAAACAGATGTCGGAGGCACAGCTCCTAAAGGCCAAACAGGCCAAATTAAAGGAAAATGAAAAGATGTCCAGGCTAATATACTTATTCTTCAGACAAACTCATATTTCCTATCAAGGTTTAAAAAAAAAAGGCAGTCCTCTAACAGAAATATTAAGGGGTGTTTATGGTCTGCCAGATGATTTGAGCATAATAAATGTAATTTTGTAAGCTTGTAAAATATCTTGACATTACTTACAAAACCCAAGATAAACCATTTGGTTAGATTGTTTAATTTCAATTTCTATACCCTTGTTAAACTTATATACAGAAAATATAGCAATGAAAAATGAGAAAGAAATTTGCTGATTGTGAGCAGCAATGGAAATGATTGAGAATGGCATTCTTTTTTAAATCTGTAGTAGTCAACAGTAAATTTGAAATGCAGTGTATATCTCTTTAAATTTTACTGTGAGCCAGATTCTGATCTCAGATGCCGGCAGAGTGCCTGTTGACTTCAATGGGACCTGCACATTCATATGCAAGGGAACAGAATTTGGTCTAAGTATGTTAGTTAAGAGTCTCTGAACTTAACAAGTTGTTTCGACGTCCCAGAAAAGAAAAGGCCTGCAGTACAGATAAACCACTGTTGATTCCTGGTGAAGCTATCCCTACTGCAGTTACTGGGCAAGTCCTAACACTCAGCCTGCTAGTGTTTCCCTGAAGCATGACATGCACCTACAGAATAATGAAGACATTGAACTTTTTGATTGACAGAACCTCACTGATGCATAAAAAAGAACAATTATTGCAACATAGTGGCAACCCCCTTGGATTGAAATTTCCCTCTCATCTGCAGGGTAAGAAGGATGCCAGAATTATAGACGTTTTAATAAATAGCTACTGCAAGTTTACAAACATGCCAGATGTCCTAGGCGATTAACTGCTTGAACTTGAATACTTAGTCTCAAGAGTTTCAGTAATATGTAATCTTGGTAACATCTCAGACAAAGTCAGAGGCTGGAGTAGTGACTGGCTGCACCTTTCTCCCATGCAGGGTTTGTGGCCAGCTGATCCCTGCAGGTCAGAAACCATGACACCATTCCCTCACCATTCATATGGCAGACCCCTCCATGACTTGTGCGTTGATCACAGAGCTTGGTTTCAGGGCCCACAGCGGTTGCAGAATCCCCTGAAGACCTCCTACCTCCATAGTCTATGAGGCAGAATCATGGTAGCCTTCTGTGGCCCCTCTGTAGCCAGGAGCTACAGGAGTGTTAAAACTACAATCAAGATGAAAGCTTAAGTAGAAAGTGGAATGAATTACAGAGCTATAAAAGCACTGGATTCCAATGTTTACTTTATAGCTTGAAAGACTGAGTCCAAAGCCTCTATACGGTCCACATATCTTATACTGAACATATCTGTGTGATGATAAAGAGCATTCCTTTCAGAAAGTGGTAAATGAATTCAAGCATCTTCAACAATTTCTACAATGAATGTGTGAGGGAAAAGCCCTCAGCTACTGTACTGCAGTGGTGAAAAGCACCAAACAGAAAGATCAGACTGATTATATTTCAGCTAGTAGCTGGAAGCCTGTGCTACCACCTATGTGTTATTCGTATAAAATAGTATGCACAGTATTATAGTGAGCAGTGTTCCTATTTGTACAGGTTACCTAGAGTTTGTGCACAGTGCTACTCCCTGGCTGGAGGCACAACCACTTCTTTGTTACCCCACATAGTTGTAACTGCCACCTTCAGGTTCAGTAGCTGTCATATTGATAGTCATCACAATCACACCTGGCAGTTTTTCCCCAAATTATTCCAAAGTGCATATAAACCAGTCCTCCTAAGCCCAGGCTTAAACATCCCCCTCGCAGCTCAGTTTTTACTTTATTTTCCACAGCTCTTTTCCTAGTAGGTATAACATCCAATGTCCTTTTTATTCCCCACATGACCTTCTCAGCATCTGAAATCAAAATCTTTGTGTATCGGATAATAACACTGTGCATTGCTCCACTCCTCCTATTTCTAGACTTCCTCATTTTTCAATCCTGTAGCCAGCTATCAAAATTTTTCCATCCTATCAAAATTGCAATTATTCTTGAATAATCCCAGATGGAACGGCCCATACATCCCCCACTTTTTCCAGTGTCCTGGATTTTTCAGTAAGCTTAATGCTGGTGAAAAGAGCCAAAATGAAGTCTTCAACCTACCAAACTGGTTCTGCATCAGCAATGGCAGTACTACCTGCCCCATACTTCAGGAAGGACCATCTCTAGTGATGTGAAGATTTTTGAATTTCCAATTAAATGCTGGCCTCTCTGTTGAGACCATAGAAAAGGATGCCAATCAGCACCAATAATGCTGTGTAAACATGTCCACAGGAGCTAGAGAGAAACCACCAACTCATTCCATACAGGCCACCAAACAATCATCAGAAAGTAATCAGTTTTGGACATGCTAACCTAGGTCAGATTTGGTCTGGTGACCTAGCAATGAATGATCTACATCTATCTATGATATTATAGCTATGCTTTTCCAGTGTGCCCATCACAAGGATGTTTAGGTGTTAGTGATAAACTATTCACATTTGCCACCTCAGTCCATGCTAGGACATCTGGATAAAAGTGGCCAGGTTTTCAAACATCTTAAGATCTTGCAGCTCCCAATAAAGTCAGTAGGAAATGTGGGTGCCTTTGAAAATCAGCCCACTTTTAATTAAGCCCCTAAATATGAACTGAGGTAGCTAACTTTAGGCATTTAGGTTTGAAAACTTTGGACTAGGTACCTATCACTGGATAGTATTGATCTTAGTACTAGTCTTCTGGGCCAAACATTTGGATATCACATATCTAAATAATCCAATAGACAATGAACTCTAAAGCAGGCAGCCAGAGAAGGAATGGAATTGTACCTTGCAAAGCTCAGAAAAAAGAAGCTGCTACAACTGGTTGGCTCTCTAACTTTATCAGTAAAGGCAAGGGGGCTTTGAGTGGGGAGAGGTTTCCTGGAAAAGGAGGGTGGCAGGAGCAATACACTTGTCAGAGGAGCAAACTGAAGGAGTGGAAGGTTATGAGGTTGGAGAGAATTTTGAATTATTTGAATTCAAATATTAACTTGGAAGTTTTGGTATTTGGACAATGCTGTTAAGGTTTATCAGTCACTATTGTAACCGTATCTGTGATTTGCCCCAGTCTCTCAAAAATGTAATTTATTATAGACTCTATAAACAAAATACAGATTTGACTGTGAAATTTAACATAGGTTTCCTAATTTTCCTATATTTTGAAAGGAAATCAGTATTTCTCCGTGGCTGAGGCGAAGTTGGAACATCACAGCATACTCCAAGCCACAAGGAAGAAGCAGGATGAGGATGGGGAGTAGTGCCCTCCTCCTCTAAGCCAAAATGAAAGAATTACTCCCATTAAAAGGGCTTCTGTAGCAGAAGGGGTTTGAAGACAGTCTGGTTGTATTGTGCCAAGCGTAAGGTGATTTCATAAAGAAATATGCTTTCATCCAGTATGCGGAGTGAAGGCAGTTAACCCCCTCGCCTCAAGCTACCAGAGATCAAGGTGACATACATACACTCTTCTTCCTTCACACATTTTCTACTGATCTTCTTGGGGGTCTTAAGGTGTTTCTGCTACCCACTGTACTGCTGCTGGCCCCACCACAAATAATGTACTAAACTACAGACAGGCAGAAAAGAAGGAAGTTATTCAAGAGCCCCAAAAAGGCCTAAAGTACCACTAATATTTTTAAATTGACTGAATTGGTTACCCACATGATCCTCACGATTCTAAAAAGTTGGTATGTGCATGTATGCGCACATATATTTAGGAGTTGCTTATAAAGGTAACTGATAGAGAACCTGAGAGTTGCCTTCTATTTCATTTTAAGGCATAGTAGGAGTCAACTTTTAGTGCATAGAGTGTGTGTATTAAAAGTTGACTCCTACCATACCTTAAAATGAAATGGATGGCAAAACCCAAGTTCTCCATCAGTTACCTTTATAGGCAGCTCCTGAAAGCACTGTATCTTTAAGGATATTTGACTACTTTCTAGAATGTGAATTGTTAGATAATTATATAATGCCCAAAAGTTACTTATGTTTCAATTAGATTCCAGAACAGTGTGTCTATTTACCTTAATCATTCATGTTGAGGTTTTCAAGGTCTTTTGTCTTTGTGTTCCTATCATGTGAACTCATCAAGCATCAAAGTTTTTCAGCTTGTGCACTGATAACATTACAGCTGGCATAACACCATAAAACATTTTGGCAGCCAAACAAATAGCTTTACACGAGACCCAACATAATTGTGGGTTATTAAAAAATGTTTCCTGCACACTACTGGAATTCCCCTAATTAGCAGAGTATTTTCTAATCTGTCCAAAATGCATTGTACATTGTGCCAAAACTTCTACATGTTTTTACCCTCATTTGCCCAGTTTACTGGGGGTTTCTTGGTCACACTTATAGAACTGGCTTCAGATCCACTACTAAAGCATGTAGAAGAATTGAGGCAGTTGAAATCTAAAAATGTATAGGAATTTTCTTCCATTGACTTCATATGGAGCAATACCAAGCCCAGAATCTTTCACTAAGCTAGAGGTGGCCTGGTGTCTTGTGGGCCAATTTCAACCCAGGGAGCTCAACAATACTGCCATTCTTATTTTTAATATGGAGGCTTGGCCAGCATAGACTACAAGTCCCAGCATGCGATGCGTCATCTTGCTCCCAGAGTAAAGTCTCTTGGATAAAGGCGCATTGCATTCTGTTGTATTACATTCTGGGATCCATAACCTCAATAGGCTGCACCGTCACAGTTAAGATGGCGACTGCTGTAACCTGCTGGATTTCATGCAAATTAGCTCCTCAAGATTCTCCATTTTACCAACGTGGCCCTAAGTTGGCAATCCCTGCACTAAATTAATAATGAGCAATACCCTCGTCTTTTGCCAAGCACTAGTGAAAAATATCCATCCCATAACCATTAATTCCCAATCCCTCCATTGCTGATGTTGCAGAAAACTTCCAATTTATAATGATTTAGTGCAGTTACCTATTGTGCACTGTAAAATGTCCTTAGGGGGAAAAAAACAGGATCCTTTCTTTTCATAAGCTGAGAAGTACTGAAGTAACTTCTCAAATGGTTTTACTCTGAAAATAAGCTAAATCTTTAAGACCAAAGTAGAACTCATAATTTATATGACTTTAAAATAATGCTAATGGAAGTAATTTTCACTGTAAATATGCATTGCCAACAGTTTGCATGTGCATGCAAAACTTTTTAGAAAGTAGAAAATACAATCCCTTATCTTCATAAATTATATACTATTATGAAATTTATTTTATTAGAGTCATCTTAATAAGTAACAGAAAGGTTGATTATGATAATTCAATAAACTTCAATGGGAGCTTTACCCAAACAAAGACAGAATAAAAAAAGGTCAAATCTTTCAGTTTTTAGTTTGCTCGTCTTTTAGATAAGATTCTTTCACAGATAAAGTCTATGGCCCTGATTCATTCTTTCCTTGGACCTATCCTAGTCATTTACATCCATCAAAAATGATCATAGAACACCACCATTCTGATCTGGTAGCACTTTACATCCAGTTTGCACTGATGTAAATGAATACGCTTGATGCAGGAGTATTGCAAATCTAGAGGGCCAGATTCTATTATTAGTTATGTTGGTGCAACTCCAGGGTAATGCCACTGAATGAGTTATTTTAGATTTGCTTTGATGCAACAGTGTAAAATTTGCCCAGTGGGTTGTTCAGTATAATTTTATAGGTTCATATCCTCTGCTGATTACAAGAATTGAGGTAGCTGAAATTTAAAAATGTATGGAGCTCCACTGATGTACCCCTGCTGAGTTTCTGGTCCATATTATATAAAGCCTAGAGCATGCAATTTGCGGAAAAACCGCGGGTAGGGAGAGGCTTTCACAAAGGAAACCTCTGCAGGATCTCCTCTCTACAGGTTACTTGGGTATAATTTTACGTCACTCAGGGTGGGAATAATTCACCTCCCTGAGCAACATAAGTTATACTAACCTAAGTACTGGTGTAGACAGAGCTGTGTCAGTGGGAGAGCTTCTCCCACCAACATAGTTACCACCTCCCCGTGAAACAGGAGTTATTAGGCCAATGGGAGAGTTCTCTCCCCTCCCGTCTGCTTAAAGTGTCTCCACCACAAGCGCTACAGTGGCGCAGCTGCACTGTAACTGCTGTAGTGTAGATGGAGTGGCAGATTACAGCATGAGCCAACGGGGCCTGTGTCAAGGGGCCCCAACCAATTTGGGATCCCCGTCAGGATCACCATGACTCTGGTCCTGGCCCCTGCTCCTCCGCTTCCCCCACCCAGGGCCCCTCTGCCCTGCTCCTCCTCTTCCCATTGAGGCCTCACTCCCCTGGCCAGGCCAGAAGCCAGAGCCCAGCTGTGGTGGTGGTGAGCACAGAGCTGGCCCAGCTGCTCACTGGAGCCCCTCTCTTCGCCTGCCCTCTTCCCCCCACCCATGCTTGGACTCAGTCTGAGCCATTCCCCGAGCCCTACTTCTCCCCCACATGGGGCTAGCCTGAGGCATGGCATTTGCCCCTTCCCCTCAGCCCATTTTGCCAAAAGTGGGCATTTGTCCTGTTAGCTCTTGCCAACTGGTGATCGTTTTGCCAAAAAAAGTTGGGACATCCAGGGCAGGACTTAAAAAGGGGACTGTCTCGGCCAAAACAGGTCATATGGTCACCCCCTAGGCTATAATAAGAGCCACCCAAGGAGTATGGGCAACTGCGGGGAGCCCGGGTGGGCCAGGGAGCTCAAGAGCAGAACGCTGCCCACATCAGGTAGAGGGTCCAGGGCTCCACACAGCAGCCCAAGCCCCCTGCACAGCTCTTACCACAGCTGGGGTTCTGGCCAGGCCATGGGGCAGGGCCTGGGAAAGGGGAAGAGCCCTGTGGTGGGAGGTGGGATGGGGACTCCAAATGTTCTTTGTGGCCGGGGCCCCAATAAATCTTAATCCACCTCTGTGCAGATGTAGCCTAAATTTCTTTCACATCATTCCATAATTTATTTCAATGGTATTCACAACCCTCTCTTGTTTACTTCCCTTGAACAGTCACGGCTATTCGACCAAATAGGTATTTGTGCCTGAAGTATCGACCCAGCCACCTGAAGAGCTTTTTGTGATTTTCTGAGTCATCCAGTCTGGGAACAGAAACAAAATACCATGTGACTTAGGTGAGCCGTCACACAAATACCGAATACTCAAAATTTTACTTCTAGTGCAAGAGTAGTCCATAGACTGGAATGTATTTGAATAAATAATTTCAAATAATGACCAAATTTGTGGTCAAAGTCTATCCACGGATAATTCATGAACAGAAACAGGATAAATTCAACTAATATATTGTTCATTGCAAATAATAATCCAGCTTTATTTTTAGATGGAGATATGTTGAGAAAAAGAAGCATAACTCCTCAAAAGCAGAGAGACAGTCTATGAAAGTAAAAAGAAAAATAATTACTGCATATATTACCATGCCCACAACACATTTTCTGTGAAATTTTTCAGAATATAATATATTGTGCAATCACAGATTATCTCATCTTTCTACATTATATTGCCATATTTTGAAACTGCAGACTACTTTTTGAATATGTTGGCCTACATTATTAACTTATGTAATGCAGAATCCAGTAGATTTTATCACAGATTTATAGCATCTATTATTGAGTTTTATATCAGTCCACATATTAATATTTCAGTCTAAACACCCTTTTACGTTCTTTACAATATAACTTGTCATTGTTAATCTCTTACATTGATGTTAAACATCTTCTTACTACCAAAGTCTAAGAACAACGTGGACCATATTTTCTGTGCTGCTGGAAAGAATGACTGAAGAGTGGATTGATTGAAAACCTTGATTTATCTCATCCAAGGTTTGTTACAACGTGTAGTGATTTATGTCCTGGAGCAGGCTCTTTCATTAGTTTACCATAGTCTAGAAAGGCTAAACATTATGGGCATTAAAATTTCAACACAACTGTTTTCTCTGCAGTAAGCACAATAGTGACATCTTGTGCCTATCAATACACATATGAACTGGAGTTCTGACATTTCTCAGTAGACACTTACCTCTAGAGCTTTGTGGTTTAATTGATCAATATATAACCTGCTTTGATGCAATTTACACACCAAAACTATATTAAAACAATATCAAGGGCCTGCCTTAAGCCAACAACAGTCAGGAAATGCAGAGTTAAGGCTAAAACTTCATTTTTAACCCATCCTTAGTTATTTTCAGCCTCTCTAAGCAATGTGTGGTTTTGTGCTGCAATGCCAGGCTAGAGCAGGATTTCAGCATGTGCACTAATTTTCTTGGCTTTTCTTATGATAAGTCAGACCCTGTTGTTCTTTACAAAACTTAAACTTGTACTTGACTCCTTTGTAAATGTGTGAATTACTGGTGTGGGTGGGTGTGCATTACAGGTCCCACTCTGTGCCAATCCACAGATGACATGTGTTGTTACAGCCCTCAACTACAGAGCCTTGGTTCTTTAACTCAAGCTGTAGCAACTCATGCTTTTAATTCCGAAGGTCCACACTTCAGTCCCTGATGAGTCAGTCAAGATGGTGTCCATCACAAATGCACAAGGAGAGCCTGCAAGGAGCTTCACTCACCTCGCACCTCCTCCAGAACAGACACACATCTGGTGGTGTCCTTGCCCTCAAGAAATGCTTCCCTCCCATCTACCTCAAAGAGATTCTGCACCTCAAAAAGCATGAATGTAGTTCCATCACCTTCCTTCCATACTGGGCCCAATCACCCTCAGGATCAGCCAGCCCATACCAGGTTTACAATGGTGCCGTGGTGCCGGGCTCACACTTGATCAGTGTTCCAAGCAATCATTTCCCAGTGGTATCTCTACCATCCACTCCATATCACCTTAAACAATCAACTAGATTGCCAACCTAGATTTGGACACCTAACACTGCTGTTTTTTAAAATCACATGACAGAAGATCATTTATGAATAGTGCCTTTTCTCCCAAAAGATTCCAGGGCACTTTACAAACTCTATAGAAAATATTCACTTCACTCCGCAACACTGAAGAACAGCCATCTCCGGGATAGAATGCAGAAACTGTCTGATTGTACAATAATGTTTATTTCAACTTAAAACAGGGAGTGAAGAAAATGCCATATTGAAGCGAACTGAATTTAGGCAAACCCAGTGTAGTTATCCAGTTTGAGTTCAGCCAGGACACCAGATCTTATCCCATTAATTCTTGTGAAAATCAGTATGGCATCTTTTATGGTAAGGATTTCAGTTTCACCAGACATTCAATACATAGCACATCCAGCAACACAGTGCCCTGTAACTCCATGTTGAGTCTTTGGGTCAGTAAGGAGGGGGGGAACCACAGATACAACAATGAAAGGCAATATATAGAATAGATAGATACACAAACACACACAAGATAGATAAGGTGCCATGTGCTGAATTACCAAAATCCACTCTTGTAACAACCTAGACTTTCCTTGAACACTTTGCATTTTGATACACATCAAGCCTGATTAGCTTTATGTGTTCTGATGAGATCACAGCCCAAGTGGTATAGCTGCAGCCCATTCATCAAAGTGTATGTACAGTTAGCGAAAGCTTCCTGTGTTATTCATGCAGTAAGCGTATGCTTGCCTAATAAAAGGTCGTTTTCTTAAGCAACTTCCACCCCAACTCACCAATGCACAGAAGAAAATTACTTCATTTCCAACATCAGAAAGAAAGAATTGAGAGAAGGAAAAACTGAATTTTACCATCATATGACCTTCATCTGACTTTTTTTTTAAATCACTTGTGTGGTAGATAAGGAATATTTGATTTTATTTTCTTCCTGCATCAGTTTATATAGATATTTTTAATGCTACCTCCATTGGCATTTACATAAGATAAAAAGGCTGAAATCAAATTTTTGCCTGAGCATTTTTTCTATTTTTATGACTGAGACCTAATTGTAGGTCTGCATTGCAGTCTTCAAACTCTTCTGTACAAAGCATGCATAATTAGCAGACTTGTAAGATTCTGCTAATATCACAGTTAAGTGCCTTGAGCAAACACACTATTATAATTTTACACCAATTTGAAAATATCCATTTAAATATTAAATGAAGAGGAACTAATCAATAAAAACACACCGTCTCCTGGGAAGTACACTGGAAAAGACAGCAATAATCTGCCATTAACATGCAAATAAAGACCCAGCAGGAAACAATGAGAGCACTGACTTCATTGTGATGTTTTAGAAAGAACATTTTACTAAAATTTGGGCCAAATTCAACTCTAATTTAAATCAATGTAAACCCAGATTACTTCTATTTACCTCAGTGAGTGTAGACTTGGACCTCTGAATGCTCACAGTGTCCAAACATTTAGAGATAATGTTGAACTGGGAAAGAGAAGAGAATGAGCTACAGTCCCTATAGTGTATGCTAAGCACTGTACAGATATTTTAAAATAGACAGTCCCTAGCCTAAAGAGTTTAGAATCTGAAAAGACAAGGATGGAGTAAAAGGGTACAACGTACAAGCAAAGTGGTCAAGGTGATGAGTTGGCCAACACCTCGATGGTTTCATTTTTAATTTTAGTTTTAGATTTTATTATTATTTCGTCATTTGTGCCATTTCTCCCCATAGTCCCTCTACTTAGCTGTTTTTAGTTAGCTAGTTTCCTGCAGATGTCAAGGTAGAAATGGGTCTCTAGGAAAGGAGATGCATGGGGAAAACACAGATAGCAGTAGGAGAAATGGACTAATGGTCATCAAGGTTGGCATTCCTTGAGAAGAGAGAATATGTCAACAAGGACACATAAGTAGGGAGAGGTAGCATCGTAAGCCATGTTATTGCTTGTGTTCCCTGATTTAATTACTTATATATGTAATGCCTCATCCTACCCGGTCACCTCCTCTGGCACCTCTCTTCTTATGGGTTTGACAAACAGGCTTGGGTTCTTTTGGGTCCTGCCTCCAGACTCAGCTGAGTGTTTTCTTTGTTTTGTTCTGATACACAATAACTTGGCAGTGCCTTCACCTCCTGAGCTCCTTCCTGGCAAAAGTACTAGAGGTGCTGCTTTGGTGCTAACTACCATCTGAGTCTGACCCAGACATCTGACACATGTAGACTCCCAAGGAATAACAGAGAGACATAGAGCCAGGTAATTGTATTAAATAAATGGTAAATATTAACCAACAATGCAAACAGGTAGTGTTTGGGTCGCTGGTGCCCAACTCCATGACTTATGCCAGAGGTCAATAAGACTTTAATGTCCTGTTGGTATGTGATCCTTAACACCCCTGTATTCACACCCACTACACTGCTGTAATAATCACGGTACAAAATATGCCTTGTGAGGTATAATTTGAAAATTAATAACTCACTGACCAATAATATTATGATGAAATGTATGTAGCAACATTATATATAAAGTTACAAATCCCCCCGGATGACATGACTAGCATACGTTCAAGACTAAACAGTCTTTCCAAGGACAAGATGTTACAACAGATCTATCTAAACAAAGAAATGTGGGTTTACCTCAGTTTACATATAAGCAGTAAACAGAGACGTCAAACTAACAAGGGGAGAAGATTTCAGCAAAAAGAACAATTTGCATTTTAGCAAACACCAGCTGTGGAAAAAAACAACATGGAGCTTCCTTCACCACCAGATTCTATGTTGCCTTCCTCATAGATTGAGTAAACTTTACTTTGAGGGATAACCTTCAGAAGAATCCAGTTCAGAGGTTCGTTAGACTGTAAAAGTAATGTGCAGAAAACCCCAAGTTATCCCTTTCACCTAAGATAACAAAGGAACCAGCACTTTGGGCTTCTGGAGGAGATCCTGACTGAAGGTGAGGAGTCAGCCATCTTGCTGGAAGTGTGCAGGTAAGAAAAGCCATCTTGAACAAAGCCTGTGCCTTGCTAGGTTAAGTTTTAGACTTTTAGATGCATGTTTTTATTTTTATTTCTTTGTAAACATTTCTAATGTTACAGGTTGGGGATCCACAAAGTAGCAGTAGCATTTTGGGGCACTCAGAGTACAAGCAATGACAACCTCTCACTGGTCTGAATCACACCCCAGAATGTGACAGTTGGGGTCCTGGCTGGCTGGTGAGGGCGGTATATTCAGTAGTAGAAGGAGCAAGTTATCCCACACAGTCAGCTTTAGAACACAATCAGTGGACTGGTATCTTAAAAACAATGGACCCAATTACCTACACAAGGGTTGGTGCACTCACAAACTCCATAATGTAGGTGATTCTCAAGTTCAGATCCTGCCTGCTTTCCTCAGCAATTGCAGGAGAGGTCCGATGGTCTTGGTCAAGGTCCCTGCTAATCTAAGCTGGTCATGTAGAATTTTACTACCCAAATTATACGGCTTCTGCCTCTGAGGTACCTCGCTTCATAGAGAGACTCAGGGAGCCGGCACAGACTAAATAAATTAATTCTAAAAATTCTAAATTCACATCTTTATTCTATAAAACCCAACTGTAGATTAAAAACTGGAAGGAACTCCTGATCTAGCAACAGGAAGTATTTCTTGCCCCAAAGTAACTGCTTTAGCTAGGGACCTAAGGGACTAATCTAGTCCTTAATTAGAGCTACCATGAACAGAGACAAACTTAGGAACATTGCTGCCAAGTACCCAGAGTTCAGTTTTCAGGCGTAGCCCTACATGCAGGCATATGTCTCCCAAGCTCACCCCATATTCAGCATAGGAAAATATGGTCACCCTAATCGAATGGAAGTTTGCTTTCTAATTCACATGATTACTTATGATCCGTTTTTTCACTATTCGCTCTGCCCTACCTTAGTGCTTGATTGCAACACTGCAATCTGTTCAGTGTAAGGCCAGTGCATAAACACACTGCCCCTGGAGCTGCCCAGAAATGAGAGTAGGGTGACCAGACAGTAAGTTTCCTATATAAACCAAAGCCCTAACATTGGAATGTCCAGTCACCCTAAATTAGATTGACTGCAGGAATCACAATTTCCTTCTCCCCATTGCTCCAGGGAGGGACTAAATTGTGCCCCGTCAATAGATATTGCAACATTTGTTCCCTGAGGCACTAGCACGGCACAGCCTGCTTCCCTTGCTGCACTGTTACCTATGGTTACGCAGGATTGTCTTGCATGCCCTTAACCTCCTTGCATCACCATACTAGCTAGGACATGATTCAGCCCTTAACTCTTACCCCTTACTGCTTCACTTCAGATCTGACCTTGAGCAAAGGTAAATTTAAAGTGTATATCTGGGCCAGGGGGGTGGGACGACCTTCCTAGCATGAAGGTCTATTAGAGTGAAATTATCTCCCTGGGGAAGTGATGGAATCCCATTCATCGAAGCCATTCAAACTGGAATGAACAAAAAAACCCCTAAGAATATACTCGAGTGAACAACCTGGCAGGGGCAGGGACTAGATCATCTAATAGATCTTTTCCTTCTCTGATTTCTACGATTCTGTGGTGAAAGAAAGATGTGGACTAAGTGAGTAAATGTTCTTTCAAACAGCTGGTGCTTTCCTGTTGCAATGATTTATTTTTAAAGGTGCCAATAGTTATCCTTAATGCTGTGTTAAAAAGCCTATAGACAGTCATGTCTAATGCTCTGGAGCCAATAACGTGTCCCATATTAGGTGCAAAACCTTGAGCTGTTGGTTTATTTATTAATTCACATGAGGAACATTTTCTGTCCCTGATTTTAAGAAACATTTAGCTTTCTGCCCTGCAGCTAGATAGCTCTGCCAGCCGGTGTGGAGAATAGGTTGAAACCAATCTGCCCCCTCTGGGGCACTAGCAGCAGGAAGCATAGAAACTACTAATGTGTTGGCCTCTGCATGGAGGTGCAAAGCAGGGAAAAGGCATGTTGCACCCTATTCCTCCCCACACTTGCACATCCTCCTGTATTGTGCCTTTAAACATAACCATTGCAGAGATATCACCTTTACACAACTGCCACCTTCGGGCCCAACTAACTTCACTGGACATACTGTGAATGCTCAGCACTTCTCAGGATCTGACTCCTTGTCACAGTGAAACATTTAAATTAAGGATGAAATATAGAATGCTGTTCCTATTTATACATTTTTTGTGACCACACTGATAAAATCACCTGATGAATCAGACAACAGGAGCACTGGCATTAGCCCACATTCTGATCTCATTCAAGCCAGCCTGATTAATGAGTTGTGATATCATAGTCTGTGAGGATGAATACTTAAGTGGAAAGAAGAAGAACCACACTAGACTTTGCCAGGCTTTGTGTAAAACACTAAGGAAGAAGAAAAGCTTTTATAGGACAAAGTTTTTTCCAATAAAGATGCAATCAATTATTCTCATCTCTATGCTGTATAAGACCATTACAAAACTGCTTAGAACCATCAGTTATCATTGAAAACAGAGAGAACCAGGAAAATTCACTACAGTTGGCAATCTGGGAATTTTGTATTTTGCTTACCAAAAAAAGAATATTCAGTCTTTCAGAAAGAGATGCACCTCAGAGCAACTGTCATGTTATGGGTTTGGTGAAGTGTCTTTGAGGCTGGTGGGTGTGGCACTGCTCTTCATTTAAGATAGCTGTGAGAGAGCTAAGCAGCCCCTTCTAAAGCAAAGGCACATGTAAGACTGCACAGTAATTTGAACCATGCGGAGGGCTTTGGCTGGGCATTGTTTTGGGTGGGTGCATAAAAGAAGCAGGAGACAGAGAGAGACAAACAGACACTGGCTAGACAAGCACAGTGTGTAAACCTGGCAGAATCCTTGAGGAGAGGCTTCTGGGTCTGAACAAGGTGGCTAACGAGGCTTGAGGCTCTAAGCAAAAACACTCTCCTATTGTTTGGTTCCACCGGTGTTTGAGGAAACAGGACTTTGCAGATTCCTGCATCAAGAAAATACCTATCTTCAGCTTGCCCTCCTAACTGGAACAACCTGCAACACTCTGAATTTGGCTAACTGCTCAGGTCAAAAGGGTAACAGTAACAAAAATGGCTGGCTAAAGTCATACCTCAAGGTTAGGGATGGTAAGATGATATTTACTGAGTGATTTTTTTTGTTTGGTGGTTTTTTAAATGAATTGCCCAATATTTTTTCAAGGAAATTATTAATATTTTGAAGTATTCATCCAGTTCTACTCCAGGAGCTTTTAAGAGGGGAGGAAGGGTGGTTTCTTGGTTATGGTATTGGACTGGGATGCAGGTAATCTAGGTTCTATTCCTGGGTCTTCCACAGATTTCCTGTGTGACTTTGGGGAAATCATTTAATTTCTCTGTTGCCTCAGCTCCCCATCTATAAAATGGAGATAATAAAACAAAGGTGTTTTTAGGATAAATTCCTTAGGCATTGTTTGTATTTCAGCATAGAGGCCCCAGCTGAGATCAGGGTCCCATTGTGTAGTTGTTTCCCCACAACAGCATTTCAGTAGCCTCTGTGAAATGAGTTTGTGGCCTCTTCCAGTCTCTAGCAGTTATACATATCATTACTACTGGCAATCTTCTTGGCTCTCTCTCAAAAGCAGGCAGAATTCTCAAATGACATAGGTCTAGATCCACATAACGTTAAGCACCAGAGTCCAAAACTCAGGCCTCACTGAGATCCTCCAAACCCCTGCTAAGCTGCCCCCTCAGCTTGAGGGCACCTAAAGTTCCTCGGTACCTAAATTCCCACTGTTGCAATCCTCTAGGGTGCCTAAGTTTCTGCCTCTGAGCATGTGCACTGCTGCCTCACTCGAAGCAAGTTGGCACCTATCTTCTGGCAATCATCCATTGCTGCTTCTCCTATCCTCAGAGGTTAACAAGACCAATTTTTCACCCTCCTCCTTGTAACAACCTTTTATGTACTTGAAAACTGATATGTCCCCTCTCAGTCTTCTCTTCTCCAGACTAAACAAACCCAATTTTGTCATTATTTCCTTAGAGGTCATGTTTTCTAGACCTTTAATCATTTTCCTTGCTTTTCTCTGGACTTCCTCCAATTTGTCTACATCTTTTCTGAAATGTGCTGCCCAGAACTGGACACATTACTCCAGCTGAGGCCTTATCAGCATGGAGTAGAGCAGAAGAATTAATTCTTGTGTCTTGCTTACAACACTCCTGCTAATAAATCCCAGAATAATGTTTACTTTTTTGGCAACAGTGTTACACTGTTGACTCATATTTGTTTGTGATCCACTATAACCACCAGATTCCTTTCCACAGTATTCCTTCCTAGGCAGTCATTTCCCATTTTGTATGTGTGCAATTGTTTGTTCCTTCCTAAGTGGAGTACTTTGCATTTGTCCTTATTGAATTTCATCCTATTTACTTCAGACAGTTTCTCTAGTTTGTCCAGATCATTTAGAATTTTAATCCTATCCTCCAAAGAACTTGCAACCCCTCCCAGCTTGGTATCATTGGCAAACTTTAAAAGTGTACTCTCTATGCCATTACCTAAACCATTGATGAAGATACTGAACAGAACCAGACCCAGGACCAACCCCTGTGGGACCCCACTAGTTATGCCCTTGCAGCTTGACTGTGGACCACTGATCATTACTCTCTGGAGATGGTTTACCAACCAGTTAAGCACCCATCTTATAGTAGCTCCATCTATATTTTCCTAGTTTGTTTATGAGAAGGTCATATGAGACAGTATCAAAAGACTTGCTAAAGTCAAGATATGCCACATCTACTGTTTGCCCCTATTCACAAGGATTGTTACCTTATCAGTGAAAACTATTAGGCTGGTTTGACATGATTTGTTCTTGACAAATCCATGTTGACTGTTACTTATCACCTTATTATCTTCTAGGTGTTTGCAAATTGATTGTGCCATTATCTTTCTGGGTATAGAAGTTAAACTGACTGGTGAGTAATTCCCTGCATTGTCCTTATTCCCCTTTTTCTAGTTTGGCACTATATTTGCCCTCTTCTGGTCCTCTAGAATCCTGTCTTCCATGAGTTTTCAAAGATAATCACAAATGGCTCAGATATCTCCTCAGTCAGCTCCTTGAGTATTCTAGGATGTCATTCATCAGGTCCTGATGACTTGAAGACATCTAACTTGTCTAAGTAATTTTTAACTTGCTCTTTCCCAATTTTAGCCTCAGATCCTACTTCATTTTCACTGCTGTTCATAATGTCAGATGTACCATCGCTACTTACCTTAATTTAGCACTTCCGCCATTTTCATGTTTTCTGTTATTGTCTCTCCGACCCTCTCCCATTGATTAATGGGCCTACCATGTACTTGGTCTTCCTCTTGCTTCTAATGTATTTGTAGAATGTCTTCTCGTTACCCTTTAGCTAATTTAATCTCATTTTGTGCCTTGGCCTTTCTAATTTTGTCCCTACATGTTGTGTTATTTGTTTATATTCATCTTTTGTCGTTAGACTTAGTTTTCAGTTTTTGTAGAACTCTTTTTTGAATTTCAGAGCACTGAAGATCTCCTGACTAAGCCAGGGTAGTCCTTTGCCATACTTCCTATCCTTCCTATGCAGTGCGGAAGTTTGCTCTTGTGCCCTTAACAATGTCTCTCTGAAAAACTGCCAACTCTCTCAAACTGTTTTTCACCTTAGACTTGCATCCCGTGGAATCTTACCTACTAGCTCCTGAATTTGCTAAAGTCTGACTTCTTGAAATCCATTATCTTTATTCTGCTAATCGGCTTTAACTTCCAGGGCCATCAGTCTGAAGCCTTACACACACTCTTCTCCCCTCCCACCCCGCATTTCTTCCTTTTTTGTTTCGGTTTGTTTTTAAAATAAGGTCTTAAAAATGAATGCTACAAACTATGCATTAAAAGGCTTCATCCTGCTCCGAGTGAAGTCAATGGCAAAACTACTGTTGACGCCAGTGGGAACAGAACAAGATCCTAAGAGACTGACCCTGGGAAAAAACCACAGTAATACATATCTTACTGTCATTATTAAGTATGGAAAAGGGGGTGAACTTGAATGCCACATATTAATGTAAACATTGTAAAGGTAATTATATGCACAGCCCTACCAAAAGGGAGTTACAGCATGTACAAATCTTTCCTTTAAACTAACAAGCTTCCACAGATTGATTTTTACCATAGAGATTCCAGTTTATAGCACCATTTTTCTAAGTGATGTTCTACACTAGGGTATAATTTAGATGATGGATCCCTCTCAATTACTGTCCATTAGAAGACAGGAAAACATTAAGATCAACTGCGTATTGTGAGAATTATGGGTTACTCTTTAAGTGAAGCAATTGTAAGTGAAAATTAATTTAACATGTTCATTTCTGATGTTGTGTAGCACAATCTCAAGCAAAAATGCCTTAGTAGAAAATTTATCCTTTGCCCAGGAAAAAGCTTACTTGATAGTGTTTATATGGACAGAGAGAGAGAGAGAGAGAGACAGTGAGAGAGAGAGCTGGCTGGGAATTTTTCGATAAAACATTTTTTCATCTGAAAATGCGAATTTGTTGAAATTGAAATTTTTGTGGAAAAATCAGTTTTGATGGAAAAATTCTCAGGTCTAAGATGGAGGGAACAGGGGGGAAAGAGAAAGAGAGCCTGCTCAGAGGCTAGGGCACTCATCAGGTATGTGGGAGACCTGGATTCAAGTCTCTACTCAGCCTGATTTTGTGAAAAAATGTGAAAGGTCTCAGTTTCATTCCAATATGAAACAAAAAAAATACTCTGAAACATTGAAATTTTTACAAAACCAAACTATTGTATTCTGGCCAGTTCTAATCACTGTATCACTTTCCCAGCACAGTGAAAGCTCCTATCAGCAAATGGTCCAAACAGCATACGTTACAAAATATTTCATATGATTGACAGCACTGATTTTAAAAGGACCAGTCCCACAAGATGCTAAAAGCCTGATGTCAAACATGCACTTGCACATGTGTAGGTGTTAGACTATTTAAAGACTATTGCATAATTTGCAAAGTGCAGACTCAATTATGTGTCTCCATACATACCAGTAGAGATTGAGTAGGGGCTGAAAATTAGGCCCTTTAAGTCCAACCTATATGTGCACTATACTAAGGGACACATTTTTTTTAAATGGGCTCCTAAATTCCCTGTGAAAATTCCACCTTTGTGCCTATAAATATGGATAGAGTGTTCAGTTACCCATTTTGTAATGACAACTACCAATCTGCCTGGGCAACTCAGGTAGCTGTCTTTGATTACCTTCAGGTGTAATCTTCATTGTAAGAGTAACTTAGAAACATGTGGCTGTCTTGGGGGATGAAAGGAATTTCTCCACTATATTCTTTTCCAATTTATTTTTAAGAGCTAAAAATTCTTTTAACCTGGAGAATGGTTTACATTGTTTTGAAATAAGAAATATCACGTATTAACTCTTTAAATTTGGCTGGAATAACATTCCAATGCTAGCATAGGGTAAAAGCCTTGTTCCACTGAAGAGACCTATGTGGAGGCAAGGGAAGTTAGAGCATTTTGTCCAACATGAAGAACAATCACTCTGCAGCTGCTTCCACAACCCTTGGACTGCGCAAGAGTCATGGTCCGCTTAATTTCCCCTGCACAGAGCTTTTGGCTAGTGTATCTATTTAGTTTACAACCCAACCACAAACCCAGTTTTGCATCAACTTAACAACAATTCCACAACATATAGTTGCGCCTGTGGCCTGCACATCCCCATGCAATGGAACTGCTGCATTTCATGCTTTGCATGTCCTTGGGTGAAATCCCAGCCATTCCTAGGGTGAAATATTGGCAGCTGGGCACATGCCTCCCAGCCTGAGTAGACAAACTCATGCTAATGCATGAAAAATAGCAGTGTGGGCATTGCAGAACTGGGGGAGGCTGGATCCAAGCTCAGAGGGCTAGCCCAAGCCTGTGCCAACACTGCAGCTTCCACACTGAGCTCAAGCTAGTGCAAGTCTGTCTACCCAGGCTGGGGGGCACACTCCCATATATAGTGCAGACATACACATTGAACTCCGCAACAAAACTCCTGTATTGATAAAGAAGGAAGAGGTAGAGAGTCCTCCTACAGTGTATTAGACTTAGTAATGCAGAGTTTACCTTATTAGCTCAAAAGAATCCTCCATAGATGTTTATGCATGTTTAATTAATCATCAGATATAGTAATAATAAACACCTGGCACTTCTATAGCACTTTCTATATAAGGATCTCAGAGCATCTGATGAGCCTTAGTTCCCTCGCAACTCACCTGAAGTCAGTATTGATCTCATTCTTGCACAGAAGGGCTAAAGGCCTGATGCAAGTTCACACACTGAATCAGTGGCAGAGCAGGAAGTAAAAGGCAAGAGTCCTGACTCCCAGAGTGAAATCCTGGCCCCGTTGAAATCAATGGGAATTTTGCCATTAACTTTAAAGATGTCAGGATCTGACCCTCAGTCTCTTTCTGTATCCCACTCCCACTCTGCAACTGCTGTGGATGATAAAATATATTGGTATTGAAAATCCATCCCTGGTTTATTAAAGAAGAAGTTTGGCTCATTAGTGTTTGGGGTCAAATACAATGGCTTTGTGATCTTTCACTGACATGAGGTTTTGGTTAGTTTACTTTAGGGCTCTGTCAATCACTTCAATGATTTTGGTCTATTAGAAAATTAGATAAGACAGGGTCTTGGAAGAGCTCTGTGGGCTTGACCCTTCACCAGTCACATCCGTGGGGGATTTTCCATTGACCTGAATGAGAGCAGGATGAGTCTTACTTAAACAGCCTTGTTTGCTTATATATCAGGCCTACTGCATCACCAATCCCCCAACCCTACCTTCCATGATATCACTAACTCAACAGTAAAACCCCTCCCCATGGTATCATCCACTGAATGATAAATAAGTAAATACGTAATGAATAAACTGGCTCATGTGGTAGAGTTATTTAGCATCTTCAGTCCAAAGATCTCAAAACACTTTATATAAACATTAACTAATTATCCTTCCCTACACTCTGTGAAATGTATTATCTGCAATTTAAAGATGGCAGAGAAGTAAAGCAGTATCATGATGGTGAGCAAGCAGCACGGCAGGAAACAGAACCCAATCTCCTGAATCCTAGCTTGTGCACTAACTACTCGACCATGCTCTCTTCTACAACTGTTATCAGAATCTCACTGCACAACAACAAGTTATTCATAGGGTAGCCAGAAAGTGAGAGCAAAGGAAAAGGAAAAGAGAGACTTTGACAAAAAGCACCTGGAATGGAGAGGCCAAGAGACACAGACCATTCATGGAATACCCAGATAATCAACCAGTAATTTAACATGAAACCGATGGAATTCACCTTCTATTCTATGAAATTAAGATTGGACCATTAAACTCATTGAACAGATTATAAAACAGATTATAATTTAAAATATTTTGCACAGTATTTCTCAGACAAAAGCAAACGGTGTTCAACCTATGCCCATACCCATAAATGAATTTTGTGTTCACTATGTGCTTTGTTTTGCTTGCCCAATGCAGAATGGGCTTCCTAGAAATCTCACTCCCAGAATTAAATAAAATTATTAATAATAAATTTTTTTAAAAGCTTATTGCATCCACCAAGGCAATCAACAATAACTATAAATGTGTAAATGTATTTACATCTGATTTCTGAACACAGTTACAAACAAATATAGTAAAGTGACCACTGAGCCAGAAGTAAGGAAAATGCAATACAAACAAGGGCGAAATTCGAGGTTTCTCCATAGAGAAACCCACAGCCATCATAATAAATAAATAAAACAAACTTTTGAAAAACAACAGTTTTGAAGTGTGATTAAAAGAAGGGAGAGAAAGCTGAAAAATGTCACAAATTGGAATGGGGTTGAGAAAAGAACTACAAGAATGATTCAGTGTCTGGAAAACATGCCTCAGTGACTTTAGATGCTCAGTCTACTTAGTTTATCCAAGAAGAGGTTAAGAAGTGACTTAATCATGGTCTACATGTACCTACACAAGGAAGAAATTTCTGACACTTGACAGCTCTTTCATCTTGCAGAAAAAGGCATAACGAGAGCCAATGGTTGGAAGCTGAAGATTAGGAATAAGACGCAAATTTTGAACAGTGAGTGCAATTAACAATTTACATGAGGACATACTGGATTCTCCATCACTTGAAGTATTTAAATCAAGATTGTGTATCTTTATAAAAGATATGCTATCGCTCAACCAGAGGTGATGGACTTGATGCAGAAATTACTAGGTGAGGTTTTATGGTCTACATTATGTAGGAAGTGAGACTAGAGGTTCATATAGTCCCTTTTGGCCTTAAAATTTATTAATCGATACTGAGATGGATGTCAAGAGTCAATCACCATAGCAAAAGCACAGTCATTTTCTGGTCTATATAAGGTCTAAGCAATCTTGCTTCTGGTCTAAGCAATGTTTTGTGAAACTGCAGGGTCTGAATAGATTAGTCACCCCAAAATTTGCCAGAAAAGAAGTCTTTCTCTCCCATTTCTCATGTTCTATTTCTGGCTGCTACAATCATCAGTTTCATAGAGACCCATAAACACACTGCATCATTTTTATATATAAGCAACATCCATTATCTTGTGTTTTCTCACACTTGGAGCAAGACCCTCAACTGGTATAAATCTGTGTAGCTGTAGGGTCAATAGGGTTTTGTGAAATCATGCAAAATGAAGCCTATCTTATATTTATGCCAGATATTTCTATTAATTATTTCTTTGCTGAGAAGTTGAATAGAAATGACCTTCTAGGGGTCTAAACTCTAGGGGAAACGTCGTCCTCTTTCACATATCTGAATCATTTATTAAATCCTTCCCCCCATCCAAAATGAAATCAGAGGAATTATTATTATTTAACAAAATAGTAATCAATATTTATTTAAATAGACAGTGCTCCCTATGGTCCCTAGTCAAGGCACAACTCACAGTGAAGTTGAGAGGTCATATGTCAATGGGAACTTACTCTGAATAAGGGCTGCCAAACTGCATTCTATACCTTTCCCCTTGCACTTTGAATATTAATGGTCAGCATTTGCTGTGGTGCATTACATTATTGGCAAGGAAGCATGAATAGTCTCTTGTGCTTAAAGCATACAACTGACTAGGAGTCACAAATTGGGGAAATCACTTAACTTTTCTGTGCCTCGGTTACTCCAACTGGGGATGATAACATTTCCTACCTCACTGGGGCATTGGGAAGTTTGATTCATTAGTGTTTGTAAAGCTCTTTAAGATCCTAAGGTGAAGGGTGGTATAAAAATGTGAAGTACTAATTAATTATTAGTATTAATATTATTGGTGTCACACAGCACTGGAGCTATGAGGTTCACCCTACTCCATGGTACCACATCTGTAATTGACTCTCCTAGCTGTGACTACTCCAAGATTCCTTTAAAACTGAAGGTATTTCCTTTATCATATAATAAGCTCTGTGAGAACAGTCCCAGGCTATATTACCTTCCTTTCTCAGCTGATGTCCATGTGACTGGTAAAGGGATGGTTTATGCAAGAAAAATCACTCTCCACTCCCAGCCTATCCACTCCCTGTCTCCTCTCAACTAGGGTCCTGGGAAAAGGAGAGGGGAAAGCCAGATTGCCTAGATGGCTGACCCCATCTTCTGAAGTGGAGAGGGTGAGATATATGTGGAGGATCTCCTCTCAGGACAAGATCTGGTCCTTGGATTGGGAGTGCAGATAACAAAGTTTTCTACTCTGGTCAGAGAGCAGTTGGAAGGTCTTCATCACAGCTTCCCCAAATGTATATGTCACAACTTTTGTGCTTCACTCATGGCTACCAATGCAAATACCAGAGTCCAGCCGTTTGTCTAGCAAAGATGTTATTAGGAGAAAACTCTTAAGCATCTTTCGCCAACTACATTAGTTTGAGACAGGGACTTTTGCTTTATTGTGAACATCTTGAATCCTGAATTGAATACTATAACATTTAGAAGTCATTTACTTACAAGAGAATTTTCTCTGCATAATGAGTGCATGATCTAGCCCTTTAGGATAACGGTCATTCTTGATTGTATATAAAGACTTTGTAGTTAAGTTAAAAAACATTGAAAAAGAAAATGCCCAGGAAATGGACTGGCAAGATCTTCAGCAAAACTCATACATAATAAATTGTGCTTCTAAAAAAAGCTACTCACTTCTCCTGCATGTGCCAGAAATATAAGGATTCCTTTCCCCTATCAATTTTAAGGAAACATTTCATCTCATTCATGTCACTATTACTTGAGAATCTTTTAAATATGTATTTTTAATTAAAAATTGTAATTCTTGATAAACTGAAAGAAATATCTGGTGACAACGAGGTTATAATTAGTCTAACAATAGCAGTCAGTGAACCCCATGTAATTGAAGCAGAAACTATGAATGAGGAAAGTCATGCTACAGAATCTCCCAAGTCCTTTCTGTGGAATTAATACTTCAGAGACTACAAAAGATTAATCAAGATAAGCAATCAATAACTTCTCAAGTGCTAATAAGCACTGCCATGTTCCATGATATGTTGAGCAGTTCATCATGTTTAACCATATGAAGATTTATAGAAAATCCATTGTTAAAACTAAAGGATGAGGTAATGCACCACTTAGTAAATGAAGTGCAATTAAAATTTATGCCTGATATTATTCCAAAGATCTGTAAAAATCATTTTGATTTCCTCTTTTTAAAGAGAAGAAATTAAGGTACTAGTCATGCTATTCAGCCGGGAGTCCTAGGAGAATAGCTAAGAAGGTAATGGTAGTCTTCAAGTTAATACCCACTTGCAAGTGAAAGCCAATGAAATACTCTTAAAAATTGTTAAGCTTTTTACTCTCTTAATTGTATTCAGTAATCAACTTTTGCTTGAAAATTCTGAAAGTTAAATAAAATACCTATTAGGATCATAACGGTCCCTACTATCCATCAATCTGATGGATTTGCAGGTCAGCCGAGAGAATGACTTAATAGCTAATTAATAGTCCATAAACTATAGGTTTTGACCCTTGGGTCACTGTGACAGAACTCCACACGACAGCATATTATTAATTAAAACCATCAAATTATGTGTTTAGTAAATCAATTTTTAACAATATTATGCCCACTAGAATGTATTGACCTAATTCGTTATTATTGAGTCATATTAATAGGCAACAAGTATATTCACACAACCACAGCATAAGCTCTTGCAGTAATTTTTTTTTAAATTATTATAACACAATATATTTGTATCACATTCTTTTCTAAGCAGCCAAGTTTCTACATATTGACTCCTAGTAACAAGGGATTCAGTTACAATGCTCAGTAAAATTAGGAATTAAGATAGGTTTTGTGACAACTTTTAAAAAGCAAGAGTATACTCTGGATAGCTGATCATACAGTTTCTTTGAGAGAGAGCAATTTAACAACAATAATAATATTTAATATATAGAGCACTTTATATTTTCAGAGTCCTTTACTGGAAAAAGAAATTAATCATCCGTACACCCTTGTTATTTATCATTTATGGAGTACTGTAGATGTTTATGATGTTCATGGTTCTGTATAACAGCCAGAGAGATACCAACAAAAATACTGCCCCAAAGAGTTTAAAATGTAACAACTCTGTATCAAAGAGACAAATAACACTGCTCTACAGCCAAAATGCTTCTGAAATAAATGTAGTCCAACTTTACTAATTCTGGGTCACTGAGAACGAATATGATGCTTAAAATTGTTGATTGGCTCTAGTTTACAAGATATGCTATTGGGTCAGTATATACAACCCTTGACTTGGGAATGGCAGAGGATAAGTGAGTTATAAAGGGATGGGATCTCAATTTAAACCAGAAATGACTGAAATACATCTTTGACTGGATCTATGAATAAATCTATGACTGGGTTTGGACAGTACTTGCTTTTTAGGCAAAACAATGAATGATGCAATCTGAAGCTGGTATTGCATCATATATGATATGAATTGCATCATGTTATTCCTAGAAGTCATGGATGATGCAATCATAACGAAGCTTACATCACTCTGCTAAACAAATTGCCCTATATCAGCTCTAGAAATCATACAGTGTCGTGCTCTCTTATTTGTCAGTGTTTGATTTTGCAAAGGGACATATTTCTATTTAGCCAAAGTGAGCAGAGATGCCTCGTACTTGTGTGAACAGTGCAGATAATTTCTGCTATGTTTGTGGTGAAGTGACTTTTGCATCACAAAAGTGCAGTATAACCGCTATGGTTAAGAAAGCCTATCACCTTTATTTTGGCTGCAAAATTGGAGATCAGGACAAGAAGTGGACCCCACACATATGCTGCAACACTTGTGCAACAAATCTTCGCCAGTGGTTGAACAGGAAAAGGAAATCTATGCCTTTTGCAGTGCAATGATTTGGAGAGAGCCAACAGATCATACCAGCAATTGTTACTTCTGCATGGTGCCTCCAGTTGGGAAAGGTGTGTCAAAGAAGAAAAAGTGGACTGTGCATTATCCAAACATTCCATCAGCTATACGCCCAGTACCCCACGGAGAAGGACTGCCGGTTCCTGATGCACCAGAATCATTCTCACTTGAGTCAGACAAGGAAGAGGAAGAGGATGAAACTTCTGGTCCTGAACCATCAATGTCACAGGACCCACATTTTCTCCCATCCTCCTCCTCTGAACCACACCTCATAACACAAGGTGAACTGAATGACGTTGTCAGGGATTTGGAACTACCCAAGAGTAAGGCAGAGCTGTTGGGCTCCAGACTACAGCAGTGGAATCTTCTGGCAGGCTATCAGGGCAAATGGAGCCCATCAATGCTTGCAGACTATTGCTGGACAGTGACAAGAGATGCTCCGTTTAATGAATACAAGAGACAAGCCAAGAAGCGCCGAGTAGACACTGAATAGGACTAAACTATGTACATAATAGTTTTTTGCCTTTTGTTTCATAGTAAATTTTATTTATAGAACCCTTTTGCTGATTTTTAAAGAGTTACATAAACAGGACAGGTGAAATATTATCATGTAAAGCAACCATAAACACATGAAAAGACCTAGGTTTACAATTTATGATTAAAACTCTACTATCTACACAATATACATAGACATAAAATGTAAAAACTTAAATATCTTAGAAACAGTAGCCAATCAGTTGTTTTAATTGTCATATTTGAATTCAGCACATCAAAATACATAATAAATATCACATTTTATCTCTGAAGCAGACGACTTCTCAAAAATTGTAGACCAGTGTAACCAAGGGCCAGATTTCAGCACCTAATGATACAGAGAGGCAGTTAGTCAGATTTAGGTTAGGCATCTACTTAGGTGCTTTTGAAAATCCCATTAATCTGCATCATTACCCTCAAGACACCCCTGTGAGATAGGGAAGTATTATTATTTCCATTTTACAGATGGGGAACTAAGGGACAGAGACCCAGATCCTCAAATGTAACTGGGCACCTATGTTCCTCTTTAGGCACCTAGGTCTACTGTTTAGGTGCCACTGACATTTTCAAAGCTGCTGCTCTGCTGTTGCCTAACTTGGTAGGCATCTAAGTCCCCGGACACCTACATTTCCACCAACTGGCATTTGCAAAGCCACCTAACCCCTGACACCATCCCACAATCAACGAGCAGCTCAGAGCCATAGCTCAAACCGAAGTCCCTGAGGCCACAAAGCAGGATTCTCAAAGTAGACGGGGGAAGAGCTATCTCACTGGTGGGGCCCAATCCTGAGCATGCTCATAGCAGACCTAAGACCTGATATCTGCCAGCCCTTACAAGAGGAGGGCCGGATGCACGCCATCTATAGGTGGGGGTGGGCAGCACAGCTTCCACATAAAAGGCAACTAGTGGCATAGGGAAAGGTAGAGCGAGCATGACAGAGGTAATAAGCATGAGCAGGAGGCAGAGAAAAAGAGAGACAGTGTGTTTCGTCTTCTAGGGCATGGACCGCCTAAGTGGCTGACCTGTTTAGGTGCCTTGCAGAAGAGGGTTCATGACTGAGGAAACCGAGCCAGAGGAGGTACATCTAGCCCATAAACCAGGTGCACCATTTCAGCTGCTTAGGAGCCTAAACGCACTTTCCTCTGCACCCCTCTCCTCAGCATTTCAGTGCAGCTAGCTTTGCTGACTTCTGAGGATTGTTTTCTTAGGCACCTAATTCTCCTTATGCATTGTAGGAAGAGTCTATGGGCACCTGTCTTGGGGCTGAGTATTGCAGTAGGTGGCAGGCTGCCTAGGAATTAGGCATTGCAACTAAGCAGAGCAACACCTAAGTACATTTGAGGACTGGGCCCAAGAGACACAGGATAACTTTTTCAAAAACATCTAAGTAACTTAGGAACCTACATCCCTGGGCTGAAGGTTTATACAGGGAGCACCACCACTTCCTCCTCTATTGTCTTTTCTATGGAATCAGATATGCTCAGAGCACACTTATTGGATTGGGCCCCAAAAGCAAGATAGTTGGAGGTGGGGGCACCTACTCTGTGAATCTCATTGAGGGTTAGGCACCATGCTGTTTGGTGGTGTCAGGACTCAGATAGCTGTGTGCATGCCCAGCCACCAAAATTTAAGCACCCCAAGGACTTTAATGGTGGAAACTTGGGTGCCTAGGGACATTAGGTACCTACAGAGTTAGGCAGCAGCTGAACAAGGGTTTTGTGAATGCCAGCAGTGCATGAAATGGCAGTTAAGCATCCAAGACTCCCTTGTGAATCCCATGCTTTAGAACAGTCTTTCCTAAATGGCAGGTCCTGACCCACCAGTGGGTTGTGGGAGGTTCTAGATGGGTCACCATGTCTAGAGCTGGATTAACCAATTACTGGTCCCTGGGCAGAAGGGAGGCCATGAGAGGGTCGGATTGGAGCATGAACCTGCCCCCCCTCACTTTACAGCTGTGACTTCTGTCCCATAGTGGAGACTATTTCATATGCTGCCTTGATGCAGGATGTTATCCATCTGGAGATCATAAACAAAGAGACCACTTGACGCTTCAGTCAGTTTGCATACAACACAAACAAATAAGGCAAAATATGAAAGGGTTTAGTTCTGTCCAGATAAAAGGCTAGATATCACCTGGCCCAGGTATGGAGACACTGCTCCTTTGGAAATGAATGCAGCTTAGGAAAAAACAGATAAATACACCACCTAGTTCAAATGAAACTGAGGGACTACTTTAGACAAAAGTGTGGAGTGTGATCATAAAGTCACCTTGTCTTTGGAAAAGTGTGTATAAGGAGGCTCTGCCATCAGACCCTGCAACTCACACACTCTCCTTGCAGATATCATTACTACCAGGAACACAGATTTCTAATACAAGAGCAGAAAGGGACAAGATGCTTGGGACTCGAATGGAGGACACATCAGAGCTGCCACAACTGTGTTCAGGTCCCACAGGAGAACCAGATCTCATACCAGAGGATGTAGACAAAGAAACCCTTTTAAGAATCTCATTACCGTAGCTCTGGAAAAGACTGATCTTCCTTGAATGGGGGGATGAAATGCCAATATTGTTCCCAGATACACTTTCAATGAACTAAGCACTAGTCCCAATGTCTGAAGGTTTAACAAGTACTCCAAGGGTATGTCTACACTACGAAATTAGGTCGAATTTATAGAAATCGATTTTTTAGAAATGGATTTTATACAGTCGATTGTGTGTGTCCCCACTTAAGACCACTAAGACTATAAACTCGGAGGAGTGAGTCCACAGTATGAGGCTAGCGTCGACTTCCAGAGCATTGCACTGTGGTAGCTATCCCACAGTTCCTGCAGTCTCTGCCGCCCATTGGGATTCTGGGTTGAGATCCCTATGCCTGATGGGATGGGGATGGGTCAAAAACATTGTCGCGGGTGGTTCTGGGTACATGTTGGCAGGCACCCTCACCCCGTGAAAGCAACGGCAGACAATCATTTCATGCCTTTTTTCCTGGGTTACCTGAGCAGATGCCATAGCACGTCAAGCATGGAGCCCACTCAGCTCACCGACACCATACGTCTCCTGGGTACTGGCAGACATGGTACTGCATTGCTACACAGCAGCAGCTCCTTGCCTTTTGGCAGCAGATGGTGCATTACGATTGGTAGCCATCATCGTTGTCTCCTGGGTGTTCTCTTAGCTGACCTCAGTGAGGTCAATCAGGGGTGCCTGGGCAAACATGGGTGCTCCTGGAAGATCTCGGTGAAGTCTGTCAGGTGCGCATGGACATAAATGGGAGTGACTCCAGGTCATTCTCTTTTTAAGTTTCGTCTCCTGGAGATTCAGTCCTGCCTGCAGTCATACTGCACTGTCTTCTGGTGAGCAGCCAGGAGATGACGATGACTAGCAATTGTACTGCACCGTCTGCTACCAGCCTAAGATGTATAAGAGAGATGGAGTGGATCAAAACAAGAAAGAGACCAGATTTGTTTTGTATTCATTTGTATTCATTTGCTCCCCATCCCTCCCTCTGTGAAATCAACATCTGACAATCATTTTGGTGAGGTCTGTCACCTTGAAAAGTTTAATGGAGATTCAGTCCTACCTAGACTAGCAAGGGAGGGAGGGATAGCTCAGTGGTTTGAGCATTAGCCTGCTAAACCCAGTTTTTTGAGTTCAAGCCTTGAGGGGTCTGTTGTGTGTGTTTCTCCTTGATGCTAACCCATCCCTTTTGTTGATTTTAATTCCCTGCAGGCCAACCCTGTAAGCCATGTCATCAGTCAACCCTCCCTTGGCACTGCTGCAGGTCCCTGTTATAGCCTCTCTTCTTCATGCCCTTGGAGATTTTTTCAAATGTTTGAGCATTTCATCTTTTGGAACGGAGTTCTGATAGCACAGATTCATCTTCCCATACAGCAATCAGATTCCGTACCTCCCATTCAGTCCATGCTGGAACTCTTTTTCAATTCTGGGACTCCATCAGGGTCACCTCTGCTGATGAGATCTGCACTCACCTGCAGATTGCCACACTGGCCAAACAGGAAATGAGATTCAAAAGTTCATGGGCCTTTTCCTGTCTACCTGTCCAGTGCATCTGAGTTGAGAGCGCTGTCACAATGGAACAGTCTGGGATAGCTCCCGGAGGCCAATACTGTCGAATTGTGACCACACTACCCTAGATTCGACCCAGCAAGGTCAATTTCAGCACTAATCCCCTCATCGAGGGAGGAGTACGAAATCGATTTTAAGAGCCCTTTAAGTTGACAAAAACAGCTTTGTCGTGTGGATGGGTGCAGGGTTAAATCGATGTAATGCTGCTAAATTTGACCTAAACTTGTAGTGTAAACCAAGGCCAAGACGTCCTAGATAGAAGTCAGTGTAAGTTGGATTCTGCGGGCTAATGACCACACCTGTTGAGCGGAACTTGTTGGATAGCTACGGAACACTGCTCTTCCTCCTCATTCAACCATGCAGACATAGGGGCCGAGTTTCTAATCTGCCGGGAGGTGCTCCTCCCTGGCTTTGCCCAGGTCCCGCCCTGACTCCAACCCTCCCCCCAAAACCTCACTCCCACCCTCCTTCTTCCCACCACCACTCTGCCCCTGCTCTGCCTCTTCCATGCCTTTTTCTGCCCTGCCCAGTTCTGCCCCTCCTCTGAGCATGCTGCACCCTTGCTCCTCTCCCTTCTTCCGCCAGCGCCTCTTGATGCCACAAAACAGCTGATTCATGGCAGGCTGTAGGTGCGGGGAGGGAGGGGAGGCGCTGATCATGGGGACCGCCTGTGGGCAGGCGGTGCTGGGAGAAGGGAGAGGCTCTGGTAGAGGGGCTGCTGGTGTGTGTTCAGCACCCACCATTTTTTTCCCCATGGGTGCTCCAGCCCCAGAGCACCCATGGAGCTGGTGGCTATGCATGCAGGAACCATGCCGTGAGATGCAGGGAGCTGAGTGCAGGATGCAAGGTGTGCCCGTGATTCTGAGTGAGCAGGTCAGGATGGAAAGGAAGCGGTATAGGAGGCTGAAAAGACCATGTGAGAAGGTCAGAGAACCAGCACTGTCTCAGCCGTGCGAGTGCAATGAGAATGTGTGTTGCCAAATCCTCCTTGAGCTTGAGGATGACCTGAGGGATGATTGGGGGGAAAGCATACAGGAGAGTCAACTGCAGTGGAAAGCATCAGACAGTGACCCTGGACTGAGACCCCCTCAAAAGCAGAACAGATGAAATTTCCTGTTATCCCTTGAAGCGAACATGTCAATCATTGGGATGTCCCAGGCTGCGAAGATGACCCAGAGGACATTTGTTTTCAGGGACCATTCATGACTTAGGGAAAAATACCAGCTGAGATGGTCCGCAATATGATTCTTTACTCCAGGCAAGTGAGCGGCTATCGGAATAATGTTCTCCTTGATGCAGAACTGCCACAGCCTGATTGCCACTAGGCAGAGCAACCTGGAGTGTGCACCCCCTTGTTTGTTCACATAATACATCATAGCAGTGTTCTCAGTATGTGAATCACCGTGTGTCTGATACGGTGCCGAAAACCATGACATGCAGGGTAGATAAGTCGAAGCTCCAGTAAGTTGATGTGGAGTGAGGCCTCCTGCTCCAACCACAACCCCTGTAGATTCAGCGACCCCAGGTGTGCCCCCCCGTTCCCTCACTCAACTGACCTGGTTGGTGAACGCTGGACAAAATGAATGTCCTGGCAAATATTTTGTGGACATGTCCACCTGTGCAAGGAGTCCAGGACCACTGGAGGAAGAAGAACCAGTCAGTCTAGAGAATGAAGAGTAGGGCTGTTGACTGTCCTGAATCACATTTGAAGGGGGCAAAGGTGCATCTTTACAAACTGGGCCACCTGTGTGCAAGCAACTATGTAGCCCATGAGCCTCAGACATGTCTGAGCTGTCATGTAAGGCTGAGATCACAGACTAAGGCAAATATGGTGAATTGTCTGAAATCAGTCAGCCAGCAGAAATGCTCTCAACATTGTGGAATCTAACAGGGCCCTAGTGAACTCAATTTTCTGAGTGGGAGACAAGGTTGACTTTCCAGTGTTTAGGATGAAACCCAGATGGTCAAGCAAGCACAGTGTGGCGCTGACGTGAGAAAGAACTGCCTCTCTGGATCTGCCCCTCAATAACCAGTCATCAAGATATGTGAAGATGTGAATTTCTCTCTTTCTGGGGTACACGATAACAACAACCATGCATTTGGTAAAAACCTACGGGACAGAAAAGAGGCCAAATGGAAGTATTGTGTACTGCAAGTGGTGTATTGCCATGATGAACCGAAAGAACTTTCTGTGGCTCAGTAAAATCACCATGTGAAAGCAGGTGTCCTGAAGGTTCAGAGCATCAAACCAGTTGTTCTGAGACAACACAGGGAGGATAGTCAATAGAGTGACCATTCAGAACCTCATGTACCTGATATATTTGTTGAGGGTGTGAAGGTCAAGGATGAGTCTTACTCCTCCCTTCAATTTGGCTAACAGGAAGAATGGGGAGTAAAAATCCTGGTCCTAGTGGAACCTCCTCCACTGATCCCAAAGCCAGCAGAGAGTGGACCTGCTCAAGGAGCAATATCTCGTGAGAGGGGTCCCAGAAGTGGGACAGGAGAAGGGTAAGGAGGAGGTGTGGAGAGGAACTGGATGGCATAACCCGATCTGACAGTGTTTAGGACCCAGATGTCAGTAGTGATTGAGCCCCAAGCATTGTGAAAGCAGGCCAGCCTGTGGAGGGAGGAGCAATGATTGGATCAGTGCTTTGGACCAAGAAGTCAAAATGGGCACTTGGAAGGCACCAGGGAAGGGCATGTGGACTGACTGAAACCCAAGCCCAACTGCTTTCTCCTCTGGGACCTATCCCTTTCTGGGATAGTCCCATTGCCTCTGAGGAGGGAAAGGCTGGCCAAATGTGCACTGCAGGTGATACTTCTGCTGCTGGACACTGTAGTGGCACTTCATCACCATCAGTGTGTACACCCCCCAGGACTGCAGGGTAGCTCTGGAGTACTTGAAGGAGTGCAGAGTCTCATCAGTTTTGTCCAAGAACAGCATTTGACCATTGAAGAGCAAATCCTCAATTGTTTGCTTGACATCAGGGGCAATACCTGAATTCTGAAGTCAGGAAGCCAAGCTCAGGTTTACCACAGAGGCCATCACCCTGGCTGAAATGTCTGCAAGGTCACGCGCACCACCACAGACCTGGCTAGCGATCTCACCTTTGAGTAAGATGAAGAGCAGGGCCTCTGTGATTGAGGAGTATCCCACGGATTCCATGGAGGCCACTGGCATGGATAAGGCTCTGGTGGCCAGTAGGCAATGGGCCAAGGACCTGCATCCCGACCACGAGACACAGGACAATCCTGGTACCCATAAAGGTCCATCAGTGGCCCTCAATGCTGGTTGGGTGATGAAAAGTGGGAGGATGACAATACTGACTCAGAAACAGAGGAGCCTTGGGATCTCAGAGATAAGGGTGGAAGAAGACCAGAGAAAGCAAGTAGGTCTTACTCATCCATTTCCCAGAACAAAGCAGGAAGCAGTGCTGCTGATGGAAGCAGTATCATCAGTAATGAGCATGTGACAGACTCACCCAGGGTGCAACCTGGAATTGGGATACTGCTGAGCCCTCTGACATACCAATCTGGGCTCCCTCTGACACTGTGAGGCTGTGGCAAGCTCAGACCACTCCCGGTCCTTCACTCACACAGACATTTATACAGACAAGGACACACTCAGCTGCAGTTACATGAATGCTTCTCCTTAGCCACAAATAGAAAGTCTTCAACCAGTTCCCCACAGCTCCCTAGCCTTGTACCCCTGGACTGTAGCATCCTGCCCTGGTCAAAAATCTGATCAGTATAAGGTTATTACCAGTCCGCCCCTCCCACAATGTGGAGAGGCAATGAACCAGTTTTGTTCCTGAGCAGATTCCCCAAGCACTTCAAGCAAAACACACTGTTTTCGGTAAAAAATATAAAACAGATTTATTAACTACAGGAAGATAAAATTTAAGTGATTATAAGTAATAGTGTACAAATCAAAGTTGGTTACCTAGGAAATAAACAAAATCACAATCTAAATGCTATAAATGACAGGATTTGAATTAAACAGTGTCTCACCCTGATGGTACAAACAGTCCACCAATCTTCCATACATGGACAGGGCTTTCTTTTTTCCCACCTGAGACCCCCTTCCCCAGTTCAGTCTTTGTTCCTAAGGTGTTTCCAGGTGTTGGGTGGGTTGTAAGGGGAGTGAGGCAAAGTAATGATATCACTTCCCCTCTTTTATAGCTCCTTCCAGCTTGCTGGAAAGATCTTTGCTCATGACGCAGGGGTCTGCCGCCCTGTCCAGCATCCTCCATTGCCTACATGCTCCCTCTGGGAAGCCTTCATTGTAAACAATTCCTGAGATAGTCAATTCCTGGGCATGTGGATTCCCTTTAATGAAGCCTTTAGCACCGTCTAACTTCTTCATTGTTGTACCTGAAAGACTAGTTGTGGTGTTTCCAACTTCACAACATATTTCAGTAACACACACATAGCAAAACTTCATAACTTCACATACAGTGACAGCATCATGATAGCACAGCAGGATATTAATATTCAACAGATCAAGATTTTTGAATGATACCTCACAAGGCATATTTTGTACAAAACATATCATAATTATATGACATTGGTGAATATCGGGATGCCAGGGTGTTTCTTTGGGGCACAGAGTGTCACAGAGCATGCCACTGCTGGAAGTGTTATCAGTCCTGAAGTGAACAGCATTACCAGAGTATCCGATAGTATTGATGTCAGAGGCAGTGAAAGCTGCCACAGAAGCATTTGTGGTACTGACTGCAGCAATGCTGAGGAGATTCTTGGTACTGAGGTCCCCCATACCAATCCTGGTACCAGCCCTATGTCCACAGCCTGTGGAAGGGTAACATTGGAGTTCAGCACCGACAGACACAAGAGTTCAACATCTCGTCTAGTTACATCACTGGCAAAATCCAGGACCAAAAGAGAGGTTGGGACTAAAAGGGAGAGGAGGTCTGTAACTGCCTGGTACGCCTCCAACATGACAACTGGTACTGGACTCAACAGATGCCTGGAGGCTGGAACCAGAGTCAATGGTACAGGGTTTCTAACCTCCCTACTAGGTAGCAGGGAAGGGTTACAGGTACCTGTTCCATCCTACGCACCAGCTCTGTGCTGATACATGTTTTTTATGGGGGAGGTAGAAGAATCACCCTGAGACCTGGAATGGTCTCAAATGGTCTTATGCGACCTTTTCCTCGTCGCAGTCACATTTCTTTGGAGAGGTACCTGCTCCAGAACATGAAGAGGCAGCGCTCTTGGAGCCCGAGAGCAATCTCTGACCTGACGAGAGCCTCGGTACCGAAGCAGGCTGCAGGCCTGTTCAAACAGGCTCTGTTCCAGGCGAAGATCTTGAGCCACTAGAGTCCATTTCCTAAATGATCTGTAGTTCATGCAACGCTCCCTGAGGTGGGCCTCACTGAGACAGAGCAAGCACTACATGTGGGGATTGCTCCCCTATATGATGGACAATGTTTAAATCCCAGGGAGGGCCTCACCAAGGGAAAAACAATTACAACTAACACTACTCTAACGCTAAGGGTATTATTAACTATACACACCACAAGATAAAAAACTAAACTAGCTGAAAAATGGTGAGGTTGAGACCACACACAGTTCTAACTCCAGCCCTGGGCGGTAAGAAGGAATTGATGGAGGGTCAGGGTGTCACCACCTCCCACTCAAAGGCGGCGCTATGGCCAGGAGGTATGAGCACCATCCCTCTATGGGTACTGCTCAGCAAATTTCTCTGGCTCTGGTGCACTGGGCATGCACACACCTAAGTGGAATACACAGCTGCATCTGCTTAAAGAAATCAGGTCTTCTGAGTCACAACATAGTGCCCTAACCACTGGACAATCCTTCCTCTTTAATAAATCACACCTCTCCAATAATTTTATAACTACTGATCTCAAAAAGTACAATAAACGGTCAGGATAATTGTGTCATAAATTAGGTTGTTATGATAGGATCTGCACAACTCAAATTGCATGGCTCATAATAGTTTAATTAGGCGATATCCTAATTTGCAATTATCATCCAATGCACTTGCAGATTATGGCATGTGTACAGTAGAATATATATGGTGCCTGCCATGTAATTATAATATTGCCTGGATTCTTTAAAAGGAAGTGATACTGTAGTAATGCAAAGAATTGAAGAACATAGCAGTAGCCATACCAGATCAGACCACAGTACTATCTACTCTACTGTATCTCTCCATGTATTTTAATGCATTTTTCACCATAGTACTTTTAGTGCCATATGTACCAATTGAGAATAGCAAGTGATCCATCCAAAAGGACTTTCCTAAACCAATCTACTTCCATATCCTACCCTTGTGGTGGCTGATGCCTCATGCATTAGTGGAAGAGGAACAAACATTAATACTAAATGATCTCATGCTGAATAAAAGGGGAAAATCCTTCCTGATTCCTCCAAAAGATTAGCTGATGCTGTGACCTGTAATGTTTGAATACACTTGTAATGTTGCCATTTACCTTTCATAGCTGCAGCTGATAATGAAGATCATGTCGTCACCCAGCCCTTTACAAATAAGCTAGTTATATTATTTGCTCGATGACTTCCTGCAGGGGTGAATTCCAGAGGGCACATATACAATGGTAAGTAAATATTTCCTGGGAGGGGGTTATTTTTCAGTATTTTGTGGTATATCAGAGGCTCTCACAACACCTTTCAGATTAATGAATTAGGCTTCACAACATCCCTCCAATTAAATAAACATCTTTATGCCCATATTATAGATGGAGGAACTGGAATACAGAGATATTTTACAACTTTTCAATGGAACTACACCAAATTACACAGCTAATGATCTAGCTCACAGTGGTTAAGTTTCAGACACAAGTGAAGGCTTCTAACCTTGATAGAGAATTCAGATTCAAAATACAAAATAGCTATGCATTGCTCCTATAAAAATCACTTGCTATGCTCCACCGATGTTCTAGTGTTTGTGCAGGGCTTCACACAGCTCCTCATGCCCGTGTATGGAAAGTGCCCACAAAATGTAGGAACAGGAGTTGTTAAATGAGTATGTTCAGAGAGAACACACGGTCCCTGATAGAGGACTGACAGAAGATGACTTGGCAATATCATTGTAATCAGTCACCCTTAAGAGTAAAACAAAGAAATGTCTCACTGGAGACTCCCCCTACTCACCAAATTGAAGGGTTCATGGGGATAATTTATCTTGCCTCCAACAGAATTCACCCCTTCAATGGATACTGTTAATCATTCCAGTCAAGAATTTCTCAGACTCTTGAAAATACGTATGAAGACCAAATATTTGGCATTCAGGATGGACCATAGTGTACCAAGTAGTAAACATTTTTTAAAACATTTCCCAAAGGAGGATAATCCTAGATTTGCTACATGGTATTCACCACACCTTCTACTCGTTCATTATTGTTAATAATAATGGTCCACTTTTTCAAATCTGTTCACTAATTCTGGGTGCCTCCATTTTCAGAAACTCTATGCCTAGCACAATGGGGCCCCAATTGTGATGGGGGCATTTGGGCACTTGAGTAATAAACAGGACTAAAAGTAATGGGAACTAAAGTGTTTGGCACCTCTACAAATCAGTCCTTATAGTCTCAAGATGTATTCCTAAAAAGGGAGGCACTCGGAATTTGTGGACACCTCTGAAAATGGCTGTCTACTTGTTTAGCTCCATGGCTTGTTCAGCACTATAGGTAAAGACAGTCCCTGCCGAAATAATTTACAGTTTAGTCATATAGATGCCAAAACATGGCACACTAGGAAATCCAAATGGCAAAGGTCCTGTCAAAGGCAACAGGACCTGGATCAGGCTCTTAGTCAAGGTTTGCTTGGTTGTGTATTTATTAGAAACTCATGCCCGGCAAGCATTACAGAAAAAGATTTTAGGAGTGATCTGGATAAGGGGAAGGTAGCATACTGAAGTACTGGCATGAGAGCATCACTCTGCATATAGGGACAGCATGGAAACTAAGGATCTGTTCTGGGTCCGATTCTATTCAGTAGCTCCACAAACTATTTGGATTATAAATGTGCTCTCTCTGCCAGTAGGTTTGCAGGTGATACCAAGCTGGGAGGGGTTGAAGGTGCTTGAGAGGACAGGATTAGAATTCAAAATGATCTTGACAAACTGTAGAACTGGTCTGAAATAAATAGGATGAAATTCAAAGGACAAATGCAAAGTACTACACTGAGGAAGGAACAATCAGTTGCACACATATAAAATGGGAAATGAATGCCTAGGAAGGAGTACTGCTGAAAGGGATCTGGGGGATATAGTGGATCACAAACTAAATCTGAGTCAACAATGTAATCCTCTTGCAAATAAAGTGAATGTCATTCCGGGATGCTGTGACAGGGTGCTCGACTCACTGCTAGGATGGCGCCTCCTCTTGGACACTCTGAGGAATAGCTCATGAGATCAACACCCCTTCTCAGGCTTGCACACCATCTCTCTGCCTGTTTCTCTGGGTCAGCAGCCCCTCTCTCACTCCACGAGCTGCAGACTGCTCGTTGTGACTTGGCCATCTGGCCAGGTCACTGTATGCATTTTCCCCTTCCGGGGTAACCAAAGTCTTTCTCCCTAGCAGTCTCAGGCAGTCTTCCCTTTCACTTCCCCCCCGATGTCACTCATCAGTGGCTGGCAGGGGAACCCAGGCCTGGCCTCTACTCCATATTCTGGCTCAGGGACCCTTTAGGCAGCAGTCAAGGTCTTCTCCCTTTTAGACCTTACAGCCTTTTCCTGAGCTCTTTCCTTACCATCTGGCATTCCACCATCTCTGGGTCTGCCAGCCACCTAACTCCTCTCTTCCCCTACAGAGTAACTGTGGAGTGCCTGTACCTGTAGACTCCAAACACTCCTCCCTTCTCCCAGGGAGTGATTGCAGACTTTCCCTGCAGCCCCCTCTGCAGCAAAATTTCCTGTCTTTATAAGTCCAGCCCAGCTCATTCCTCCCCAGCTCGGCTCCCTCCCTTAGTCAGGGGACTGCTTAGCCACCTGATTCCTCTCAGCTGTGGCCTGTTGGGTTAATTAGCGCCCCTCTCAAGGGCCAAGGGTTAACTTGGCCTTAAAGGGTTAACTTGGCCTTAACCCTTTCAGGCCAAGTGTGGGGTGAACGCCCCATCACCAATGTATTAGCAGGAGTGTTGTAAGCAAGACATGAGAAGTAATTCTTCCACTCTGCTCAGCACTGATAAGTCTCATTTGGAGCACTGTGTCCTGTTCTGGGCACCACACTTCAGGAAAGGTATGGGCAAATTGGAGAGAAGAGCCAGAGAAGAGCAATAAAAACTATGAAAAGTCTAGAAAATATAACCTATGAAGAAAGATTGAAAAAATGGGTTTGTTTAGTATGGAGGAGAGGAGACTGAGAGGGGGACGTGATAGCAGTCTTCAAAGACATAAAAGGTTGTTATAAAGAGAGGGGGATAAATTATTCTATTTATCCTCTAAGGCCAAGACAAGAAGTAATGGTCTTAAATTGCAGCAAGGGAGATTTAGGTTAGACATTAGGAAAAACTTCCTACCTGTAAGGGTGGTTAAGCACTGGAACAAATTACCTAGGGAAGTTGTGGAATCCACATCACTAGAGGCTTTTAAGAACAGGCTAAACAAACACCTGTCAGGGATAGTCTAGAAAATACTTAGTCCTGCCTCAGTGCAGGAGACTGGACTAGATGACCTAATGAGGCCCCTTCCAGTCCTACATTTCTATGATTTGATGACTGAGATGGGAATTGGAGAAGGAAATGAACAGGTCCTAAAGACTGTCCTTGTTGATGTAGTGGAGAGGTCAGGTGTGGGGACATGAAAAGCAGCTGGGACCATAATTTTGAATGGCTTTGATTCAGATTATACACATTCTGTCACTCACCAACTTTGCCACGAACTTTTACAAGCTGTACTGTGCTATAGTATTTATATACTCAGTGCATTTTTTCCCCAAGAAGATAGTGCCCCATAAACATTTATAGCAAAGGCAAGTTTGTTTGCAAAGTGGGATTGTCTCCTTCCTTGGTTATGAGTAAGAGATTCCTCAGTCCATCATCCTGCCTGGTACATAGAGTTTATCACAGTTTCAAGTACTATTAATGTATGACTGATTTGGCCCGAAACCTACTAACTTTTCTAGCCTTCTTGATTGACAAGAGCGGGAATTACATATCATAGAACTATGCCATTGAACACAAGCGACCAATATGCCTCCCTGTATTACTGCCATCCTCCCAGGCCAGATTATTTTTTCCTCTGTTAATGGTTTTATTTAAAGTTTCAGGGACATCTCCTCACTGCATATTTTCCTAATATGACCTTCCTACTCAACCTCAGCAGTCTAATTATGGAAGCATGCAAAATTATAGTCCCAGAAGGTAATACCAGTCTGATTTTGTGCATCACTCATTTGTTCAGCTGTTGGCCCTCAGGTCAACTCACACATAAACATGGGAGTCCACAGTGCCATCTTGCTGACTTGCCGTTCAAAGTGGAATCACACTTTGAATACCAAGCAATATTAGCAAATGAAAAGAAACCCCTAGCATTAATAAGTCACACTGGATGTATGACCTGAGGAAGAAATGTTACTTTCACTACAACAAAGATTATCTATTTCAAACACATCACTTCCTGGCATCTCTTGGGTATGGGATATCTGGGTTTTATAATAATCATTCTAATGTATATTATATTAAATGTTTCAGGCACTTTCATTTACCTTTCATAAGTACAAATTAATTGATTTCATGACTGTGTACATTTAACCAAGTGTATTGATCCTATTCATATTTAAAAGCAGGACACTGTTGTATTTTAAAATAGCACATTTTAAGGCTTGCCTATTGATCATATTTTCAGAACTCCTGATAGTATACACATTGAGTTAAATGGACTAAGTGGCAGAGTCTCATCTCACGTACGCTGATGTAAGTCCATTGAAGTCAATGGCTTTACATTGGTGTAACTAAGAGCAGGGTCTGGTTCTGCATATTTATTAAGCTTTGTTGAAATGTTTGACATTATGATCTACCAAATCATACTTCCCTGAAATCCTTAAAACTAGGGGCACAACACTGGAACCCTTACTCATGGGAGTAGTTTCAGTGATTTCCATGGGACGGCACATATGAGTAACAACTGTTCATACATGTAAGGAACAGGCCCTTTAAAAGTATGAGTAGGCCCACACAATTTTTACATGATAGAAGACTCTGTTGTCTTGTTTGCACTGAAAACATTCAGAGTCCAGTTCTGCACCTACGGTTCAAGGGAGTAAGTCGATTGACTACAATGGAAATAGTTCCACTGACTTCAATAATCATCAGTCATACATTTAATGACTAAGCTCTTCAAGGCTGGGACAGTATCTTTGTATGTGCTTGTCTAGACCCTAGCACAAAGTGCCTGAATTAATGGGTGCTACTACAGTATAAATATTAAACAGCAACAATGATGCCTACATGCTATGGTGATGGGCACATTTGAAGTGTAACTAGATTAGTCAGACAGATACTCAGATCCTCACAAATACATAGTTAAAAGAATAATTATAGAAAGTTAACTAAAGAGCCTATACTTGGCACTACTATTTTCAAAACCTGTAGTTCCTTATTGCTTCCATCTGAGGTATTTACAAGACAAACATGACAACAGCTGGCATTGCGAGAAAAAAAAAAACATCTTGCAGCTCGATTTAACAATACCAAACTCATGTTCCAGCAGTGCCCTGTTTCTCACACATCTTTAAAGGTCAATTTTCATCCTGGTGCAGAGGGATTTAGCCACATAGCTCGCATTAATGTTAATGGCAAACAGGCAGCTAAATACACGTGTGCTCCATGCTGAAAGCATATCACTTGTATAGTGTAGTTTCCTGAAATAGGTATAGACTGATCTGGCAGCAAAGCATTAATACTTTCTGGACACTGACTGGAAGGATCAGCTGGTGAGAACATTTAATATGAAGATACATCTATCTCATGGAACTGGAAGGGACCCTGAAAGGTCATTGAGCCCAGCCCCCTGCCTTCACTGTCAGGACCAAGTACTGATTTTGCCCCAGATCCCTAAGTGGCCCCCTCAAGGATAGCACTTGCCCATTATACTGCTTTTCTACGCTTGCATTCCTTGTTGTTGCTGTTGTTCAGTACTGCTATTGTAGTGCCTTTTTATAAGCAGTAAATACAATATGTAAATAAAACACATATAAATAAATTATAAAGCTCCAAGTGAAAGAAGCGCTTTAATTTAATGCACTTCAATCATAAATTATGAAGATTATGTGACACAGTCAACAATATTTGATAACTGAACTATCCTGATAAGTATGTGCTATGGGCCTGAATCTCATCTCAGAATGGAGTAAATTAGGAGTAACTTTAGTGAAGCTGCACCAATGTTAATGACATTACCTGTTCTGTTCATTCCTTCTGGGGCACCTGCCACGGGCAGAAGGTAGGATATTGGGCTTTTCGGTCTGACCCAGTATGGCCGTTCTTATCCTCTTATGTACATCAGACCCAAAATAACCCAAAGCCTCAAAGAGCTCTGAATGGTGAGCAAATAGCAACCTGACTGGATTCCATGCATGCAGAGAAATACAGAACCCTCAAATTCCCCTTTAATCACCTCACTTTGTGGCTATCTTTATGAACTACATTAATTCTTTTCACAAGGAATCAAATTCTACCTGTGATGTAATGTTCATAAGAAGCACAGATGGGCCCAAATTAGGACCTTTTAGCTGAGTCACCTTCAGAATTCTGGTGCTTCAGATAAAATGTAACTTATATTTGAATGCAAGTTAGGTTTCATTTCTGTAAAAAACTTGACTGGCTGTGTATCCAAAACCACTCTTGTTCATCCTTACAGAGTTCAGGCAAAAATCAAAAACTTTTATCCAAATTTTCCTGAACCCTGATGGTTTGGATAAAATGGGATTTGGATCCAAACTAACCCAGGTTCTATTAATAGAAAACCCAAGCTGACTGTTTAGGTTTTACAAAACCAAACCCAAAATGCACCCCTTTACCCATCTCTTCCAAGAAGCAATGACATCCATCTCTAAATATCAATCTTGAAGCTCTTACACCATGTCCCTTCTCCATTTTCCTAGTATCAATGTTTTGGCATTAAAAATGGTCTCCTTTTTCTAAAGGAGACATTTAAAAAATGTTGTCTCTTTCAGTATGTAACTTAAATATTTTTGCTAACAGGGGCAATCTATAGTTCAAATTTTAGCAATGGTACTTATGAATTCCTGTCATCCAGTTTTCCCTTTGATTCCCTCTACAACAATTCTTTCCAAAGACAGCTGTCAAACCCACTACAGCCTCCTCCTGGTATAGCCTAATGGCCTATTTCTCTGTCTTTCACAGAATCTATTATGCCTACCTATTCAGCACTGTACCTCAAACTCAGTAGTTAAAATTTCTCTCTGATGTTATTCTATTTGAGTTAGACCAGGGATGAATCTGCTGCAGTATGTCCAATACTGCACTTCTCTTCCCCAGCTCTTTTCTTGATCACTTTTGCTAGCACCACCAGCCTTTCTATTACAAAAACATTGCCATTTTGGAATCCTGTCACATCCAGACCCTATCATTTCTCCACTTTCATCATCTCTAAACAGTGTTCCAGCCTCTCCATCCTCACTGCCAAGACAACGTCTTGAGTCATGCACATGCCATCTCTCAGGCCCTTGACTGTCTCAACCCTCCCAAATCAGTTCTACCTGAAACACAGCTCCCCAAATCATCTTCCTTTCTGTTTCTCTCTCACCTCTTCTCCTGTATGGAGATTTATGTTGCTCCTTCTCATTTTCAAAGCTCTTCATAAGTTGCCCCATTCCTGGCCATATGTCTACTCCTACACCCCTTTGCTCTGGCAAAACTTTCCTCTTCACCACCCCACTCTTCTCCTCTGTTCACTCTTAATGTTGGACCTTCAGGCACGCCACACAATATTCCTGGAACAAACTCAATACATATTTAGCAAATCCCTCACTCTGCTCCATCAACTATCTAACAAAAACCCACCTTGTCTGGTGAGTCGCAGCATTCTACAATGACCATATACTATCCTGTGTTTCTGCTGTCTTGTCTTGTACTGTCTTGTATATGATTTTGCTCTTCAGGGCAGTGACTTGTTTGTTTTATATCATTCCCCCAACATATAGCACTTGGTACTCAGTGTAAATAATAATTATGAACTCCTTCCAGAAATTATTAACTTTGGAATAAAAACAAAGGTGGGTAAGATTGCCACCTGACCTGCCACATCTCCGAAGACCATCAATCCCACATCTATATGTATGTGGAGTCCAGCAAATTCCATGCAGCCTTTGACAATGCAGCAATGTTAAATCCACTTCCTTCTCTGTCCTCTGAGCAAAATGGAGAATTTGTGCTCACTGGTTGTCATAAAACTGAATACCTAGTTCACACTCCCATTTTACCCTAGGGGAATCAAAAGAATGCATTAGATTTTCCAATCTAACGAATAAATAATAGATGTTAGATATCTGTAGCTTTCTGTATACATGATGATACCAAAGAGTTTTCCTAAGGGTTTGACAGAGACATTCCTTTATTAATGCAAATCTCTGGGCTTTGATTGTCATCCAGACCATAATTGTTTTGCAGGCATGCCAAATTAATAACAGTGCCTTCTTGATACAATTTGCCCAACCTTATATTACCTGCCTGTACCCATTCACACTAGAAGAATGGTCTGACCTCAATTTTGAGCTAGAAGACTCCAAAGAAAGTTCAGAAGACATTTTACTCAATTTATGAACACATATTCATCTTTTCTGTTACATAAAACCCATAGCACTAAGTTAAGCTGTTGCCTCCCTGCTGTGACCAAGTTTGTTTGAACTGGCAATGGCTCATTCTCTGCCAATTCTAAATGTAACCGCTAGGTGGATTACATACATTTGCAAAAAGTCAGTCCACAATGGTCTTGCCATGTGTAATGCAACAGAGTTCTACATTCAATCAGCCTAAACAGGCCTGTGATTTTGTTCATGGAATTAACAACAATAATAAAAATGATTAAAGGTCTAGAAAACATGACCTATGAGGGAAGATTGAAAAAATTGGGTTTGTTTAGTCTGGAGAAGAGAAGACTGAGAGCAGACATGATAACAGTTTTCAAGTACATAACAGATTGTTACAAGGACGAGGGAGGAAAATTGCTCTTCTTAACCTCTGAGGATTGGACATGAAGCAATGGGCTAAAACTGCAGCAAGGGAGGTTTAGGTTGGACATTAGGAAAAATTTTCTAACTGTCAGGGTGGTTAAGCGCTGGAATAAATTGCCTAGGGAGATTGTGGAATCTCCATCATTAGAGATTTTTAAGAGCAGGTTTGACAAACACCTGTCAGGGATGATCTAGCTCAGGGGTAGGCAACCTATGGCATATGTGCCAAAGGCGGCACACGAGCTGATTTTCAGTGGCACTCACACTGTCTAGGTCCTGGCCACTGATCTGGGGGGCTCTGCATTTTAATTTAATTTTAAATGACGCTTCTTAAACATTTTAAAAACCTTATTTACTTTACATACAACAATAATTTAGTTATATATTATAGACTTACAGAAAGAGACAGTCTAAAAACATTAAAATATATTACTGGCAAGCGAAACCTTAAATTAGATTGAATAAATGAAGACTCGGCATACCACTTCTGAAAGGTTGCCAACCCCTGATCTAGATAATACTTAGTCCTGCTATAAGTGCAGGGGACTTGGCTAGATGACTTCTCGAGGTCCCTTCCAGTCCTATGATTCTATGATTCTATTCTACTTAATTCTAGGATGTGTTCCGGTTTAAGTAACTAATTTAATTAAATATTCATTGAGGTTTGTAGCCTAGTGACTCTATAGCCCAGTGGATTGGGCTTTCAGTTGTGGTGTAGGACACCCAGGTTTCACTCCCCTACTCCAATGATTATTTAGTTATTTATACAGAGTGGAACAGCTTCCACAGGAGAGACCTGCCTCTGTATGTCCCTTAGCCCAATAGCTAGGGCACTGTCCTGGGAGAAGGGATACCCAAGGTCAAATCCTTTTCTCTATATCAGGCAGAAGGGAGAATTGAACCGATGTGTCCCATATCCTGGATGAGTGCTCTAATCACTTGTCTAAAAGGTATAAGGCCCCTCCTCCTTCTATTGTGGGTTTAATCTTGCTCTGCGAATGTTTACTGGACCAAGAGAGTGGAGGAATGCCTAGTTTCAGTGGGATTCTGCCGGTTCCTAGAGCGAGGCGACGAAGGAGTGACAAGATTATGGCGATCAACAGATGGCTCAGGGAGTGGTGTTATAAGGAGGGCTTTGGGATGTACGGTCACTGGGAAGCGTTTACGGATAGACGACTGTTCGCTCAGGATGGACTTCATCTCAGCAAAGAGGGAAATAGAATTCTAGGATGGAGGCTCGCCGACCTCATCAAGAGAGCTTTAAACTAGGAAGTTGGGGGAGATGGTTGGGAGATGTTCGGGAGATCTCCACGCCAGAATATAACCTGGAGAGGGAAGTAAACAAAGTGAGCGGGGATAGCCTTGCGACCCCAAGATTTGATCCAAGGAGGAATAGTGGAGTAGAAACCAGAGTAACGGGTGATGCTGGTGGTAGAAAGTTTGTGCACGACGGGGGAAAGAATGTCACTGACGCCAAACGCCGAAAATTAAAAGGTCTGTACACTAATGCGAGGAGCCTAGGTAACAAGATGGAGGAACTGGAGTTACTGGTGCAGGAAGTGAAGCCGGATATTATAGGGATTACCGAAACCTGGTGGAATAGTACTCATGACTGGAGCACGGGTATTGAAGGCTATGTGCTGTTTAGAAAAGACAGGAAGAAAGGCAAAGGTGGTGGAGTAGCCTTGTACATCAATGATGAAATTAAATGTAGCGAAATAAGAAGCGATGGAATGGATAAGACAGAGTCTGTCTGGGCAAAAATCACGCTGGGTAAAAAAGCAACTAGAGCTTCCCCTGAGATAGTGCTTGGGGTGTGCTACAGACCGCCGGGATCGGATTGGGATATGGATAGAGACCTCTTTAATGTCTTTAATGAAGTAAACACAAAGGGGAAATGTGTGATTATGGGGGACTTCAACTTCCCGGATATAGACTGGAGGACGAGTTCTTGCAAGAATAATAGGGGTCAGATTTTTCTGGATGTGATAGCGGATGGATTTCTTCATCAAGTAGTTGAAGCACCTACCAGAGGGGATGCCATTTTAGATTTGGTGTTGGTGAGCAGTGAGGACCTCGTAGAAGAAATGGTGGTAGGGAACAACCTTGGTTCGAGTGATCATGAGCTGATTCAGTTCAAACTAGATGGAAGGATAAACAAATGTAGATCTGCGATTAGGGTTTTTGACTTCTCGAGGGCTAATTTTAAAGAGTTAAGGAAATTAGTTACGGAAGTGGATTGGACGGAGGAATTAGTGGATTTAAATGTGGAGGAGGCCTGGAATTACTTTAAGTCGCAGCTGCGGAGACTGTCGGAAGCCTGCATCCCGAGAAAGGGGAAAAAAACCATGGGCAGGAGTTGTAGGCCAAACTGGATGAGCAAGCAACTCAGAGAGGGGATTAGACAAAAGCAGAAAGCTTACAGGGAGTGGAAGGAAGGCAGGATCAGTAAGGAAAGCTACCTTGCTGAGGTCAGAACATGTAGGGATAAAGTGAGGAAGGCTAAAAGCCACATTGAACTGGAACTTGCAAAGGGAATCAAAACCAATAGTAAAAGGTTCTACAGCCACATAAATAAGAAGAAAACAAAGAAAGAAGAAGTGGGGCCGCTATACACTGAGGATGGAATGGAGGTTAAGGATAACCTAGGCATGGCCCAACATCTAAACAAGTACTTTGCCTCAGTTTTTAATAAGACTAGTGAGGAACCTTGCGATGATGGAGGGATGATAAACGGGAATGTGGATATGGAAGTGGATATTACCGCAACTGAGGTAGAGGCCGTACTTGAACAGCTCGATGGGACGAAGTTGGAGGGCCCGGACAATCTCCACCCGAGGATATTAAAGGAACTGGCGCGTGAAATTGCGAGCCCGTTAGCGAGAATTTTTAAGCAATCGATAAACTCGGGGGTTGTGCCGTATGACTGGAGGATTGCTAATGTAGTTCCTATTTTTAAGAAAGGGAATAAGAGTGATCCGGGTAATTATAGGCCTGTTAGCTTGACGTCTGTAGTATGTAAGGTCTTGGAAAAAATTTTAAGGGAGAAAGTAGTTAAGGACATAGAGGTCAATGGTAATTGTGACGAATTGCAACACGGATTTACTAAAGGTAGATCGTGCCAAACCAATCTGATCTCCTTCTTTGAGAAGGTGACGGATTACTTAGATAAAGGAAATGCAGTAGATATAATTTACCTAGATTTCAGTAAGGCATTCGACACGGTTCCGCACAGGGAGCTGTTAGTTAAATTGGAAGAGATGGGGATGAATATGAAAGTTGTAAGGTGGGTAAGGAACTGGTTAAAGGGGAGACTCCAGAGGGTCGTATTGAAAGGTGAACTGTCAGACTGGAAGGAGGTCACCAGTGGAGTCCCTCAAGGATCGGTTTTGGGACCGATCTTATTTAACCTTTTTATTACTGACCTTGGCACAAAGAGCGGGAATGTGCTACTAAAGTTTGCGGATGACACGAAGCTAGGGGGTATTGCTAACACGGAGAAGGACAGGGATACTATTCAGGAAGATCTGAACCACCTTGTAAACTGGAGTAATAGAAATAGGATGAAATACAACAGTGAAAAGTGTAAGGTCATGCATTTAGGAATTAATAATAAGAATTTTGGATATATGTTGGGGGCGCATCAGTTGGAAGCGATGGAGGAGGAGAAGGACGTTGGGGTACTGGTTGATAGCAGGATGACTATGAGTCGCCAATGTGATACGGCTGTTAAAAAAGCAAATGCGATTTTGGGATGCATCAGGCGGGGTATTTCCTGCAAGGATAAGGAGGTGTTAGTACCGTTATATAAGGTGTTGGTGAGACCCCATCTGGAATACTGTGTGCAGTTCTGGTGTCCCATGTTCAAGAAGGATGAATTCAAACTGGAACAGGTTCAGAGACGGGCTACGAGGATGATCCGAGGAATGGAAAAACTGCCTTATGAAAGGAGACTCAAAGACCTTGGCTTGTTTAGCCTGGCCAAAAGAAGGCTGCGGGGGGATATGCTCGCTCTATATAAATATATCAAGGGGGTTAACGTTAGGGAGGGAGAGGAATTATTTAAGTTTAGTACTAATGTAGACACGAGGACGAATGGGTATAAACTGGATATTAGGAAGTTTAGACTTGAAATTAGACGAAGGTTTCTGACCATTAGGGGAGTGAAGTTCTGGAATAGCCTTCCGAGGGAAGTAGTAGAGGCAAAAGACTTTCCTGGCTTTAAGACAAAGCTTGATAAGTATATGGAGGGGATGTTATGATAGGATCGTTAATTTGGGCAATTGATCTTGAATTACCACCAGACAGGTCTGCTCAATGGTCTGCGGGGAGATGTTGGATGCGATGGGTACTGAGTTGCTGCGGAGAATTCCTTCTTGGGTGCTGGCTGGTGACTCTTGCCCACATGCTCAGGGTTTAGCTGATCGCCATATTTGGGGTCGGGAAGGAATTTTCCTCCAGGGCGGATTGGCAGGTGCCCTGGAGGTTTTTCGCCTTCCCATGCAGCGTGGGGCACGGGTCGCTTGCTGGTGGTTTCCCTGCAGCTTGAGGTCTTCAAACCATTTTTGAGGATTTCAATAACTCGGTCCTGGGATAGGGGTTGTTATAAAATTGGATGGGTGGGGTTCTGTGGCCTGCCTTGTGCAGGAGGTCAGACTAGATGATCAGATTGGTCCCTTCTGACCTATGAGTCTATGAGTCTATGAGTTTGAGGATCACACCAAGACATAGGTGTGAGATAGGTGCCCAAATGCCTAGATTCAGGCAGCTATGTGCATGGTCACTGGTAGAAACTTGGACACCTAGGGACTTCAAGACCTTCCAGGATAATGCAGCAGCTAAGCGAGAGTTCTGAGGTCTGGTACTAATAAAAGCTGAAGTATTGTGTCAATGACTTACCAGATGTAATATCCCAGATATCCCACTTCTGACTGACCCTGGTGACAACTGAGCTTATCTTTCTGAGTCTCTCCTCTTCCCCTCACCTTAGCTGTTTTTGACACCACCACACTCTTCCCTGCCACCCAGATTAGTAACCAGGGATGAAAATCTACCTCCTCTCTCTCTCCTTCTCACACATCCAAGCCATCTATTTTTTGTAAGCATACCTCAAAACCAAAACCCGACCTCTGTGTCCCTATGGCAAAACACTGCTCCATGCCTTTGCTATCTCCCACCTTAATTATTGCGTCCTCTTCTTTATAGTCACCCTAATTTGCATCTTCCCCTTCTCTTAATTCAGTCTAGTCTACATTATCAGAGCTCTTACTTCCTCTTATTCTTCTGCACATCTAAGCAAGGCCCTCACTACTCCACTGCTCAGATGGTAATTCTAGCTCTGGGGAGGAAAGCAAGGACTACACCTTGTCCCCCACCCCTTCACTGAGATCAAGTGTGCAAGAACGGGGCAGGTAATGAGAGCTCTTATTCTGCATCGACTTCCCAACTGACTGGCCAGAATAGCTTCCTGTTCACACAACTGGGAGTAAACTGTTCAGTAAAAAGGGGTGAAGTAACTTACTCACCTGTGCCCCAGAAAAAAGGAACAGCAGGGGAAGATTGTGTCTCTCTGCATCACAGTTCATCTCTGTGCTGCTTCTGAGGCGGTGCAGTTACAAACAACCTCTCCTCTCATTCTGGTCTTTGTGCCTTCTTCCGCTCTGCTCTCTATGTCTGCAACTCCCTCAACATCTCAGTGAGCTGGAACCTCACCATCTCTTCTTTCAAATCCCTCGCAAAACAAATATGAAGCCTTATTTCAGTAAGAATATTGTCATCCAGCCATTTTATTTTAAGGTTTCCTCATGCATTTCACCAAACACTAAAAATCTCCCAAATCTGAACAATCCCTTCCTTGCAATTAATAGAACAGAGAAAAATCCTGTCTGAGGTCTTTATTTGTGACCATACCAGATTTCTTATATTCTCTTCTCTTGTTTCTTAGAGCTACCTGTAGATCTCTCTTAATCTTGTGTAAAAGCCACTGTTTACAGGCTCCCTTTTTCTTGATGCCTAATGAGGAGCTAGGAATAGTAACATGTAGAGGTGCTAGAAAAAAATCAAAAATCTAGTTACACAAAATATTTAAAATGTTTTCATTCTGAAGGATTCAAAATGGGCTTTTTTTTTCAAAACCTTTCATAGAGCATATCTTATAGAATCCCATTTTCATTTAATTACTCTCACTGCTAAAACATTATTTCCAGTCTAGCTTCAACTTCCAGCCACTGTATCTTGTTATAGCTTTGTCTGCTAGCCCATTATCAAATACTTATTCCCCATGTAGGTGCTTAAGATTGTGATCAAGTCACCCTTTAACCTTCTTTTTGTTAAACCGAACAGATTGAATTCCTTCAGTTTATCGCTATAGTATAAGGCATGTTTTCTAATACTTTAATCACTACCATGGCTCTCCTCTGAACCCTCTCCAATTTATCTACATCCTTCTTGAATGGTGGTCACCAGAACTGGATGTAGTATTCCAGCAGTGGTCAAACCACTGCCAAATAGGGAAGTAAAATAAACTCTCTACTCCTACTCGGGATGTTCCTGTTTAAGAATCCAAGGATCAGATTAGCCCTTTTGACCGCAACCTCACACTGGGAGCTCATCTTCAGCTGTTTATCCACCACGACTCCGAAATCTTTTTCAGAGTAACTGCTTCATAGGATAGAATCCCGCATCTTGTAAGTATGCCCTGCACTCTTTGTTCCTAGATGCATCCACTTACATTTAGTTGTGTTAAAATGCATATTGCCCATCCTCTTCATTAATTACCACTCCTCCAAACTTTGCATCACCTGCAAACTTTATCAGTGATGATTTTTTGTTTTCTTCCAGTGACAGATAAAAAAAGATAACTAGAGTAAGCCTAAGAACCAGTCACTGCTGCGGGACCCCACTAGAAACACACCAACTCTATTAGTCAGTTTTTAATCCATAGATGCCATGCTAATTTTGTATTGTTCTAGCTTTTTAATCAAAATGTCAAATGCCTTACAGAAGTCTTAGCAATGTCTGCACGCGCTGCTAGCCCCACAGCCAGAGCCATCCCTTGAGTATGGCGAATCGAGGCGACTGCTCTGAGCCCTATGCTTTGTGGGGTCCCACACTTCAGTGTGCATGTGTCATGCGGGGGGGGACTAGGCCAGCCTAGGGTGGGGTCCTGGGGGGCCAGGCTGGCCCAGGAAGATAGTAGGGGGCCTGGAGCTGGCAGCGAATATTGGGCCTGCACTCACTGGTGGGAAGAGATTTCTGCAGCACCTGCTCCTGCGGGCTACTGCTAAGGCTGTGCGGAGCTCAGCAGAGGATTGATGGGAGGTCCAGTGCTGGCCCTGCGCAGAGCGGGCTGGTCAGGCCTGTGGCTGGCTTTATCCAGCTGCGGCACTTACACACACAGACACCTGTAGAATGTAACGTGGGCTCAGCCCCGAGCTTTGCTGGCAGCGCGAAACTACACATGTCCCTGCAGGGCCCGGGAGTCCCAACAGTGAAGTTGGTCCTTCAGGGGAGCCCAAGGGAGCAGTTAGGCCAATGTGGCACGTCCTAGCTGCAGCCACTGAAAGGGAATTGAGGTCTGCCCAGTCCCAGACCACGGGGTGCCCCGATCACGCTGCACACTAAGTCTGCAGCAAGGCCCCCAAACCTGAGCACCAATCCTGCCCAGCTGGAGGGTACTGGGTGGGCTGGCAGGGGCAGAGAGCCTGAGGGTCACCAGTCTGCAACTGCAGACCAGGGGCGAGTCACATACCAAACCTGCAGAGGCTGCAGCACCAGCAGCCCAGCTGGGCTCCCCTAGACCAGGGCTCCCCCTGAGCCAAAGCGTTCCTGACACGAGAACCTGGAAAGAGACTTCAGCACCTGTATAAAAATGTTAAGGGGGCCCCATAAAGGCTGATTTTCCCCAGGCCCTGCACCTTCCTAAGGGCTTGGCTACACTGGAGAGTTGCAGAGCTGGTGAGGGGGTTACAGCGCTGCAACTCAGGATGTGGCCACGCTTGCAAAGCACAGCCAGCGCTACAACTCCCTGGTTGCAGCGCTGGCTGTACACCTGGTCTGCCTCGGGTGTAGCGATTCCAGCGATGGTGATGCAGCGCTGGTCAGCAAGTGTGGACACCACCAGCGCTTTTATTGGCCTCCGGGGTATAAGGAGGTATCCCAGAATTCCTGTCCACAACAAACCAGAAGAAGGCTGAACTCCGATCTCCCCGTAGCTACTTGCTAAAAAACAAACACAGCTGCTCTTTGCTCCAGCGAGCGAGCCAGAGAAGGCAGGAGAATTGCTTTGGAATGTTCAAAGCTGTTTGCTTGAGGGGAGAGGGGGGAGGGGTAATGTTGAGCAACTGTTTATGTGGTCTGACGGCTATTTAGGAGTGCATAATTAGCATTTAGTGAATAAGAGACAGGTGGGGGAAAGGTCAAAACTTTTAAAATGATTGAAGGTAGGCACTGTGTATCTTCCAGTCCTTACAACTTGCAAGGCAGGGAGCTGAGAACAGTGTCAGCTCCAAAAATCCACTCTCTCTGTCTCCCCCACGCTCCCTGTCACACTCCACCCCACCCCCCTCTTTTGAAAAGCACGTTGCAGCCACTTGAATGCTGGGATAGCTGCCCACAATGAACCACTCCCAACAGCGCTGCAAGTGCTGCAAATGTGGCCACACTGCAGCGCTGGTAGCTGTCAGTGTGGCCACACTGCAGGGCTGGCCCTACACAGCTGTACGAACACAGCTGTAACTACCAGCGCTGCAGAACTGTAAGTGTAGCCATGGCCTAAGGAAGACAACCTTACCCACAACCCTAGGAAATCGATGACCAAGCTAAAGCCTGAGGCACAAACTTTTTGTTGATAAAAAGTGATGTTCTCCTGAGTATGTGTTAACTTGCAATGCCCCTTTGTGCTTTGTAAATCCAGTGACACATAACAGCCCTTTTTAAAGCAGAAGGGTCTTTCAGTCATTGTGACCCCTCTGGGCAGTGGAGTTCAGAAAGGCTATCAGACAGGCCACTGCTGAAAGGAGCGGTGTAGTGAGAGACTGCAGGGAAAGGAATTCTTGCTCCTGCATTAGTAAAGCTATCTTGGTCACAGTGTGCATCTATGGGCATGGCTACACTTGCAGATGTAGAGTGCTGAGAGTTAAACCAGCCTTCGTAGATGGCAGTAGGGAAAGCGCTGCAGTCTGTCCACACTGAAGCTGCAAGCGCTCTGGCATGTCCACGTTTGCGGCACTTGCAGCGGCATTGGGAGCAGTGCATTGTGGGCAGCTATCCCACAGAGCACCTCTTCCCATTCTGGTGCTGTGGCTTGTGGGAAGAGGGCAGGGGATGCGGGGCATGATGCATCGATTCACATCCCAGCAATCCTTCTGCTTCCATCCATAATTGGCGCCATTTTTCAACGTTTTTTATACTGCACACTCTGTCTTCCCTTTTGGTCTGCGGGAATGGAGCCCAAGCTACTGAAGAATATGCTGACGAGTCTCGTCAGCACAACACGTTTGGCAGTCGAGTTATTCTTTAAGATCCAAAGTGACAGTGAGGACTCCGATGATATTGACTCGACTAACGCATACCACACGAGATTGCTTGTGGCATTCATTGACATGCTCACCACTGTGGAATGGCACTTTTGGGCTCAGGAAACAAGCACTGAGTGGTGGGATCACATCATCATGCAAGTCTGGGATGACGAGCAGCGGCTGCAGAACTTTCGGATGAGAAAAGTCACTTTCATGGGACTGTGAGATGAGCTTGTCCTCACCCTGCAGCACAAGGACAAGAGATTGAGAGCTGCCCTGATGGTAGAGAAGCGGGTGTCTATTGCAATCTGGAAACTGGCAACTTCAGACAGCTACCGATCAGTAGCTAACCAGTTTGAAGTGGGGAAGTTGACGTTGGAATCGTGTTGATGCAAGTTTGCAGGGCCATTAATTGCATCCTGCTAAGGAGAACCATAACTCTGGGTAACATGCATGACATTGTGGCTGGCTTTGCACAAATGGGTTTCCCTAACTGCAGAGGGACGATAGATGGGATGCATATTCCCATTCTGGCACCAGCCCACCTAGCCTCCGAGTACGTTCATCGGAAGGGCTATTTCTCTATGGTTCTCCAGGTGCATGTGGATCACCATGGACATTTCATTGACATTAACTCAGACTGGTCCAGAAAGGTGCATGACACATGCATCTTTCGGAACACTGGCCTGTTCAGGAAGCTGCAAGCCAGGACTTTTTTCCCAGACCAGAAGATCACCGTAGGGGAAGTCAAAATGTCCATTGTGATCCTTGGAGACCCCACTTACCCCTTCATGCTCTGGCTCATGCAACCCTACACAGGAAGCCTTGACAGAGGCAAGGAGTGGTTCAACAACAGGCTGAGCTGGTGCAGAATGACTGTGGAATGTGCTTTTGGCCGTTTAAAGGGCTGCTGGCGCTCTCAGTATGGGAAGCTGGACCCAGGGGCAGCTCCAAGCCCCCCTGCCAGTCACTGGGAGAGCGGCCGGCAGGCAGCCTTCGGCAGCATGCCTGTGAAGGGTCCGCTGGTCCCACGGCTTCGGTGGACCTCCTGCAGGTGTGCCTGTGGAGGATCCACTGGTTCTGCAGCTTTGGTGGACCTGCAGGAGGTCCACCGAAGCCAAGGGACCAGCAGACCCTCCACAGGCACGCCTGCGGGAGGTCCACCGAAGCCGCGGGACCAGCGGACCCTCCACAGACACGCCTGCGGGAGGTCCACCAAAGCCACGGGATCGGCAACCAGCAGAGCACCCCCCATTGCATGCCGCCGTGCTTGGGGAGGTGAAATGTCTAGAGCCACCCGTGGCTGGACCTAGCCAATAACAGCATCCTCGTGGTTATATCTGTGTGCTGTACTCTCCATAACATTTGTGAAGGGAAGGGTGAAAGATTCACTCGGGCATGGAACTCGGAGGTTCAACACCTGAAGGCTGAATTTGAACAGCCAGAGAGCAGGACTATTAGAGGGCCCAGCGCGAGGTTGCAAGGATTAAGGATGCCTTGAGGGAGCAATTTGAGGCTGAAAGCCACCAGTAATCTCTGGTGCCCTGCACAGGAGTGAAATGCAGTGGTTCCAATGTTAGTAGGAATCTGTGTTTGCTACGTATGATACACTGACTTGCAGTGCCTGTTGCTTTCCTGGACTAAGGTATCTTTTACTTTACGCAATAATATAGAATGTTTTCAAAGCAAAAAAATCCATTTATTGAAAAGAAACACAACTGCTTGGGAAACAGAAAGGGCAAGGGGATAGGGTGGGGAATAGTACACAGGTTTGTGTATGTCCTGTTATCATACTCAGCCTTCCTGTTTGGAATGCTGTGCAATGAGTGCTGCACTTCAGGCTGGCTATACTGCATGGTGATGGGAGTTGAGTGCAGAGGTAAGGGTCGTAGTTTTCAGGGCTGGGTGGTGAACCTACAGGTGTGGGAAGCAGTTGGTGGTGATAAGAACCCAGATGGTGGGGTGTACGCATGCGCAGACTCACCCGGCGGCACCTCCTGCGGGTTGTCCTTGGGAATTAGCATCCAAACTCTGGAGTGCCCTCTTCAGGCCGGTGTCTTGCCACTACTGCTGGCCCCCATGTCCCTCCCAGGACCCCAGTGCCCCTTTAACAGGGTGCTGCCCCCTGGCAGTAATCCCACGGTTCTGGATCTCCCCGTCCCAGGGGAACCCCCACCCACTATCCCCACTTTGCCTCAGTCTTGGCTACTGCCCAGTCTCCATCTAGCCCCCAGTCACTGGGGCAGACTGAAGTATAAACCACTCATCACAGGCAAAGGGTTCGGACCTGTTGCCTCTGCCTCCACATGGGCTGCCCCATTGCAACTCTGCACCTATTCAGCCTATAGTCAGGCCTTCAGCCTGGGCTTTCCAGGCCAGAGCTCCCAGCTCCTCTGACCCTTTCCCAGCCCTGCTCCCTGCAGCCAGGCCCTTCTCCCTCTACAAGCAGAGGGGGACTGACTGGGCTTCTGGCTCACAGCCTCTTATAGGGGCCAGCTCGGCCTGATTGGGGCATGGCTGTAGCTGAACCTACTTTCCCTCAATCAGCTCAGGCTTCTTGCCCCAGCCACAGCCCTCTCCTGGGCTGTTTCAAGTCCCACAGGTCAGGAGTAGGTAACCACCACACTACATGGGGAAAGTGGGTTGGAGGTGACAGGGGCACAAGGGAAAAGTTCTGGGACAAGGGCTGTAGGGGGGGCAGGTGCGGTAGTGCTCCACCTGCATGGCTACAAGCGCCTGGATCAAGTCCACTTGGCACTCCATGATGCTTATCAGCCGCTCTGTGCTTTCGTGCCGGCGATCTGTGTTCTGCTGGCAGACTCTCCTTTGACTCTCCTGCCACGCCTGCACTTTTTGATTTTCATTAAGGAAGTGCTGCATGACTTTATTCAGCATGTCCTCTGCTTCTATGTGGCCTCTTCCTGATTATTTGCAGCCTCTCGGCCGGTGATAACACGGACAGCTGAGTTGTCAGGGTTGAATCTGCAAAGGCAAAATGCAACACTTGACAGAGGCAGCATTGCTCACACCAGACAGAACAATGATTCCCCCGTACTTAAGGAGGGCAAGCACAGTCTATGCAAGAGCATAATTTGCCCGTCCCAAAGCGAGCGCATATTTGGAGCCCCAAAATGGTGAGTAAGCACAGAGTCAAGGGGGACTGATTCTCTTATGGTTGTACTGTCCTCTGGATTTCTGTGCCTTGGGGAGAGCCAACAGCTGCAGGGGGGCCCTATACTGAACACTGTCCCCACATTTTCCACAGGAGTTCGTCCTGGAAGATATCTCGCTGCTGAGGGTGACCTGGGAAGCAAGGGAGGGTCTTCTACTACAATGCGGTTTCCGCCCTGGCCCATATGCAGCTTGCCCGTCTGCAGCAATGGTCCCCTCACTCTTATGGCACAGTGGCGCAGACATGTTAGCCGGACTGCGAAAAGGAGCACAGTGGCTCTCCCATGAAAACTGCCCAAGTGCATTGCCCAACTTCTGGCTGAGACCTTTGAAGAGATCACTGAGGCCAATTACTGCGACGTGAGAGAGCACATCAACGCCCTATTCTGTATCTAGGCATGCATGCAGCCCTAACCCTCCTCGCCCCAAGAGCCTGCCCCGAATAACTTCTTCCCTAAATAAAAGCCTCTTACCGGGAACCTCCTCTGGTGTTTGTCCTTCCCCAAGCACCAGCCATTGTGACTAGCTACCTTCCTCCTGGCTTGAGAACAGCTCCTGGTAGGGATGCCGGGGTGTCTTCCTCTTCCTCAGCACCCTCACTCCCGCTTTGCTTCTCCTGCCTTGTTGGACTGGGCTCTGAAGTGTCCAGGGTGGTACTTGGAGTGGAGGTGGGGTCACCCCCAAGTATCACATCCAGCTCTTTGTAGAAACAGCAGGTCGTGGTGGCAGCACCGGAGTGGCAGTTTGTCTCGCGGGCTTTGTGATAGGCGCTCCGCAGCTCCTTCACTTTAACCCTGCACTGCAGTGCGTCCCGGTCATGGTCCCTTTCCATCATGGCCCTTGATATCTGCCCAAAGGTATCGTAATTCCTACAGCTGGAGCACAGCTGGGACTGCACAGCTTCCTCCCCCCAAACACTGATGAGGTCCAGCACCTCACCATTGCTCCATATTGGGGATCGCCTGGTGCGTGGAGGCATGGTCACCTGGAAAGAGTCACTGAGAGCACTCCACGCCTGGCTGAGAAAACAGGAAGGGGATTTTCAAAATTCCCAGAGAATTTAAAGAGCAAGTCTGACGGTTGGTCACCTGAGGGCAGGGCAGTAGAGTTGAAAGTGATGACCAGAGTGGCTAGAACAGGCATTGTGGGAGTTCTGGAGGTCGATCAGAGCACATTAACAGACCAGGGCATCCACACTGATGCTGCGGCACTCCAGCAGGGGCGCATCAAATGTTATTCCACTAGCCGAGGTGGAGTATCAGGAGCACTCTAGCCACGGAGCCAGAGCGCTCTACGTGCCTTGCCAGTGTGGACAGGTCGTGAGTTAGAGCGCACTGGGTTGCTTTAATGCACTCTAATTCACAAGTGTAGCCATGCCCAAAACTGCCTCCACATCAACTTAACTCCCCTGATGAGCACTTGCAAGGCTCAGAAGAGGGGAACAACTCTGCTAAATAAACACAGGAATATTACTGTGGGAGACAGATGTGGTGTGGAGCCCACAAGAAAAAGGTGAATTCTACTGTTGCTTACCTTATGTGTAGACCAGCCCTGTGTCTTGAGTTTTTTGTTTTCCTTTTTTCTGAGTGGTTCATAGCACTTTCCTCAAAATAACAATCCAGAGGCCTAACATATCTAAAGTTGTTGAGTCTTCCTTTTTACATAACATTAAGAATACAAGGAAGCCACACTAATATTGCTGGGTTCCAAATAACCATGTTTACCAACTGTGAACAAACATAAAACTCCTAGCTACATATATACACTTCTGCTCTGTTAGGTTAGGGTGACCAGACAGCAAATGTGAAAAATCGGGACAAGGAGTAGAGGGTAATAGGAACCTATATAAGAAAAAGACCCAAAAATTGGAACTGTTCCTATAAAATCGGGACATCTGGTCACCCTATGTTAAGTTCTAGTGGCTTCTGCAGTAGAAGACAGAGAGGCCCATTAGAGTTATTTAGCTTGATACTATCCAATTCCTATACACTATGGAACAAAAACAAGATTATCCATAGAAAATAGACAGTAAACCAAAGGAAATCAAAGAAGGTGGCACAACTCCTCTCTAGCTAAGACCATGTAACCCTTTGCTGATAAAGTTAAATCTCCTGGCTACAATTTCTTTGAGACAGACAATAATAAAAGCCTGACATTCTAAAAGTTTGTGTCTGTCCCTGGCCTCATTCTGACAGGTACTTCTTAGAATCGCAGGGTATGCAAGTCTGATGAGAACACATTGTCCCTTTCCTTGGCTGGTGCACTTTTATTCATATTATGGATAGTCTTTGGATAGAGTTTAGGTGTGAACAGCCCTCATTACCATTTTAGACATGAAGTCATCCTTTCAGTCAATGATTCTCACTGGCAGACAGTCGTTATTAAACTTCTTGCCGTTTCCTTTACTGCCTAGTGTTGTACCACTGTACCCAATATTTAATTTAGCTCAGCATTCTCTGACAGAAAGCTTTGCATTTTCTTTCCAGTTAACATGGAGTAATTCAAATAATCCTTTAAATCTGGATAGGTAGGTGCTATACACTCATACACACCCTTTCTGCATACAGCTTCAGGTAACACCTACCAGAAGGCCCTTGCTCTCTTGGCTTGGTCATCTGGATGGTTGGAAAGCAAATTGCCCCAACCTCCAAAAAGCCACCTTGCTCTACATGACTCCTTAGGCTCATTTAAAAATCCTACTCCAGATAATACATTTTGGACAGAGAGGAGAATAGAATGATAGCCGGGTTTCAGTAAACCATGCTAAGTGTAGGGTGAAGTGTGGGATAAAGCATGGAGACACTTGTGAAAGGATACAAAGGGAATGTGAAGGACAGTGAACTGGGAAAGCAAAAAGACTGACTAGGGGAGCAATGGAGCTGAGAGTTGAGATACAGCAGCTGATCATTTCTGGTGATCTGTTCAAATCATAAAACTCAGGAGTGAGTTTTTGTTTCAGTTCAGCCTAGTTTCTAATTTTCCATAAAACAAAACAAACACAACTTAGAAAGACTCCCAGTGAGTTCAATAAGCAACAGATAATCTATCAGTATCTTAGAGTTCATCTACACAGCAAGTTGCTATGCAGGAATGTCCCATGTGGACACCGCTACAATGCATGGAAAGTCAAAGACTCCAGGACTTTCAGTGCACTGTAGCAGTGTCCATATAGAATGTTACTGCCTGGCAAGCCGGTGTGCTGCAGATTCACACCCTGGCTTGCTGTGGATTAACTTGCTATGTAGAGAAGCCTTAAATCTCTCTGTTTTATGAGTTCTGAAGTCACTCCAAATTGAAGGGCAGGAAAGAAATAATCAAAACATAATTTATACACAAAGTAAACACAAGGGATATAATACAAAACTTTGCCATTACCAACTTGTTACTTTTTTCCATTCCCACACTATTTATTTTATCACTCTCCTTCCTGTTCCTGAGCCAGATACAACTCAATTTTAATAGTTTCTATCCTCCTGTACTGCGTCCAAGAAACTCTTCATAATTAAGGAAATCTCTTTATACTCAAAACCATCTCTAGACCCACGCAATGTAAGTTGCCCAGACTATTATTATAATCTACTACTTGTATTTCTTTCAGCACCCACAATATGTTAGGTGCTTTCCAAACGTTATAAGGAACACTCCCAATCTGTGCCCTAGGTGTTTTGCCAACAGGTGGCCCCTTGGCCAACCTATAAAAAGGTTTAAGACAAGCTCTACTTCATTCTTTCTTAAATATGTCACCCTTCTGTGACAGCTCATTGTTTCCATTCTAAGGCTTCTGCTTCTGCACCTATCGAAGACAATGAATAAAATTCCATTTGACTCAAATGGGTGTAGAACTGGGAGCTAATGTACTATCAGGAATCAAGTTCCATTTCTATATTGACTTAAGCCCTTCAGGCTCGATTTCCAAAGGTATTAAGTCACCTGACTACCTCTGTAGGTGCCTAAATCCAACATTTTGGTCCCAATGACATTCTCAAAACTACAATGCAGGGTCCACATATTCCACCAGTGTCTAAATCCCTTGGACACATATGTTTCTGCCTCTAGGGATGTACAAACTGCCTGAGTCCTGATGCCACCCCCTCAGCTAATGAGCTGCTTGGAGCCCTCGCTGAAGCCCAAGACCCAGAGGCCCCAGAGCAAGATTTTCAAAGTAGATGTTCCCCTAGCTTTTCTTCAGCAGGGTCTGATCTCATAGGCATTCTCAGAGTACGCCCACAGGATCAGGCCCTTCAGAAAAAACAATTGTATGCAAGTAGGTCAGGAAATGTGTGTGTATTCCAGCCTACCAGTTAGGGTATTTGTATAAAAAATTAAATATTCATGGGCCAGAGACAGAGAGATTAACTATATCAAGGAGAGGTTTCAAGATCAATGGGAGTTAGGCGGATAAATAACCTTGAAGGGGGCTGGGCTGAGGCCTCACCCCCTTCCTCTGCATTACTCTGCTTCTGAGGATCCCTTTCTTAGGCACCTAACATGCATTGTTTGGGGAGCCTGGGCACCTAACTCGAGGCTGAGCTTTTCACTAGGTACCAGGGTGCCTAGGAGTTAGGTGATGCTGAGCAGTGCAATGTCTAAGTACCTTTCTAGATTAACAGTGAGGGCACTTAACCATTAGAACAATTTACCGCAGGTTGTGGTGGATTCTCCATCACTGGAAATTTTTTAATCGAGACTGGATGTTTTTCTAAAAAGATGTGATCTAGTTCAGACAGGAATTATTTTGGAGAAGTTTTATGGCCTGTGTTATACAGGAGGTCAGACTAGATGATCACAATAGTCCTTTCAGGCCTTGGAATCTATGAATCTAGCCCTTAGAAACCTGAGGTCCACTGAAAGCCTCTAGTCCTATTTAAAGTCCCATTGAAAGCCTCCTAAATATCTCTGTCACTTTGAAAATGGAACTTAGGTTCCCAAGTCCCCTTAAATGCTTTTGCAAATGTAATATCCCTCTCTGCACAGTTACGGAACTGTCCATTTCTTTTGTAAATCGTGGAGGAAATAATTTATTCAAAAACAGAGATTTAATCACTGTAAAATAAAAACATAAACCATCTTCTAGAAGGACGACATTTAGAATCTGCTAGACACTCAGTGTAGTTTTTGCATGAACTGGTAATGAAAGAGAAGTGTTTCTTTGTGCCAAAAATAACAGCTGCATTATTAAAAATATTGTTAGGATCATGCTAAAATCCAGCTAGATTACTATTGTGAAAAATCTCTCTTCTTCCTCTTCTTTTTAATACAGTAGCAAATATACTGCCTGGTTTGGCTTAATGCCAGGATTAATTTTAAATTGGCCCTCATAAATATTTCATGAGGTCCAATTTAATGGGATTGCTTTTCCTGGCATTAAGTCTGTGTGGATAGCATCTCAAACACTGATGTTCTTAACAGACTCTCTCAAGAAAAAAGCCCCTGGTATTAATAGGCGTATTAATAAATTGCTTAACACCAAACTATATATTTTAATAGTATTTTGACAAAAACCCTTTAAAAGAATCTTTGCCAGCTATGTAGCTCTTTTCTTTTAGGCTTATGCTTTGCCAACTAATCATACCAACTAATCTGTTAACATGCAAAATGCTAAATCATCATTAGTGGGAAACAACTTCAACCAGTAACAAAATTGCTGAGCACCTTCTGATTGACATCAGTGTGAAGTAAGGACAGCACAGAAAGCACTCACCGCCTCAGAGAAACAGGCCCTTCACGATTAAGTGAAGCACAATTTACTTTTGGTTTCTGATTACATGCAATAGTTCAATAAAAATACAGGACTGACACCTGTAAGTTTCTAAAAATCTCTACACAAAACCCTCTTGAATAATGTATGGATAATTTATTTCCCTTCTTTTTTCCTATGAAGGATGCATGTCAAATCTCTATGGTTGGTCACTTCAAGTACATTTGAATCTGTGTTTTAAAATTAATTTGCTGTTCAGTTTCAACACTGAATTACAGTCATGGGACCTTTATCAACCAAAAATCAGAAACTGAATTTGAGGCAAAAGCTAGGCGAGACTGGAGTCAGGTTTGATCAGAATACATGGCCAGATTCTCAGCTTGTAAAAAATCTGTGCATCTACCTTGTCTTTAATGGTCAGATGCCAATTTACATCAGCTGAGGATCTGGCCCACTGTTGCTAAAATGAATTTATTCAGAAGTAAATATTGTGACAGTACAATAATGCTAGTGATGAACTGAGTATAAATTATTAATTGAAACAGATTAACCTGATCATTTAAATGCTTTTATCTTCATAAACTGGCTTGGAAAAACAAGAGAAAATTATTTATTCTGCTCACCGTACTTTCTGTCCACTCTTACTGCAGTGCTGGTTGCAGGTTAAGATTTCAGTTGACCAAAGTGCTAAGCAAGAGTTTTGAAAATAATGAAGGCTGCAGGAGGCATGACAGAGATAAAAAGAAATGCACTTATTAAGACACATTGGTTCACAGGCTGGTCACCTCTGGATAGCAGCACTGATACAGTGGTCCCTGAAAAGGGTGATATTAATATTGCAGATATTTATGGATAAAGTCTGGTAGCATGGGTGCACAAGGGGTGAGTATAGAGATCCCATTTTCCTCCATGTGTACTTGCACAGAGGACAACTTGCATGCCTACACTTACAGAGCCTGAGTACAAAGAGATGGCAAAGCAGAATGCCCACAGGTGCCTCACCAGCCAAAGGTGATATGGATAGGAGGGTGGTGTGAGGTGTTGGGCACCAGGGGGGTCGTGGTCTACTCCTCTGAATAGGAAATATATGTTTGTGCTACTTCCAAACACGTCAGAGGGCCCCGAAGCATTCTGCCTGGCTCAGCACTCTACAAGTGCAATGACTACAGCCACTGGCATGACTACAAATCCCTCTTCCTTGGCTCTAGCTGGAAGCCCCAATGCAGCCATTAATTAAGAAAGAAGTAATTAGTATTGTTGGAAGGGAGGGACTAAACATCTGACCTTCCCAATTATTGTGCACTGTTGGCAGGTGTATGGTACACATCAGGTTGGTGGGAAACAGCAAGCATGAGCAGTGATGGTCCCATAAATGAAGGGCTAGGAAAAAGCCCAATTCCTGTGGACTACTCAAAGGTTAGGCCAAGAGCAGAAAGGAAGAGGTCATGTGTAGAAGTCTGGGAAAGACCCACCAGCAAAAAAACTCCACCCCTTCATTGGTGATAGAAAATGTTGGGCGTGTGCTTTCCAGTTTGTGTTATGTTCAGTAATATTCATTGTTCTATCACGACATGACAAATGAACAGGCATCTGATTAAAGATTATCTTCTGCTTACAGCTGCCAGAAGATGTGGAGATTTAGCTGGAAGCACAGCTACAGTTTTATGTGTGAAGTTGTAAGCAGCAGAAAGTTGTCTTCAATATTCACTTTCCAATGACCACATTTGTTTTTAACAATATAAGTCCTTAAACAGACACCACATAATAGCTCAGGACGAAAAGTGAAAGAATAGCTTTATTTAAATAAAGAAACTACAGGGGAATTTTAGGTAGGCAGAATAATTAGCCAACTGGAATTTGTGACCTTAGATCAGCACCTCTTTAACATATGAGTGAAGCGGGGGTTATTATTATTTTATTACTATTAAAGTAAGTGAAAAGGCACTTGAAGCAAATCTATTGTTAGCTTACTTCTCTGGTTTGTCATCATTTTATTGCTGCAACAATGCTGGAATTCAGAAAACAGTGATGATTGCTAAATATTAACTGATTAGCTAAATAGCAATCTATGTCCTTTCTAATAGTTTTAATGCTGTCAGTTCTTGGCTGGCTAACAGAATATTTTTTCATTCCAATAGATGATATGTCAGCAGTTGTAGTATGTCTTCACCCATCCCTGCAGCGTGTTGAACACCTTCAGTCCTGTTGGAGTCAGTGGGATGCAAGATAGGATTAGGACCTGAGAGAGTTTGCACATACATGCCAGTGCTGGTCCATGTCAGTCCTTAGTTTCTGTTTTGTGGTGGGTACATCTCACACACAAACACACTTACACAGCATAAAAGAGCCACATCAAAACTACACAAAGCCTGTGTATTCCCCCCCCTTTTCCCCCCACCCCGCAATTCAAGAACCAAGCAATTACAAAAAGCTAATCACAGGAACTACATGACTCATGGACAACTATTTCAAATGGAAGCATCCCACCTCACACAAAGCAGCATTATAGAATAAAACTTTGAGTGAGCCTCCCCTGTTTAGCAGTGTTGATAGCAAGATTAATTATCCTTCTGTTGAAGTGCAGAAGCTGCCACAATGATGTGTCACCATCACTTACTAAGCAAGGACTTATTCATCACAAGTGACAAGACGGCAGAGAAGCGAAATTCTTGTGCAATATTTGTCTCTATGCTAATGTGGTTTGAAAACAAAGTTCCCCAAAGCTGAATGAGAAAAGTGAAGCGGGGGGGGGGGGGAAGCTTTAGCCAAAGTAAATGAGCAAAAGAATTTAAGTAATTTAATTTTTACTTATTTTACAGACCTTTTCAGATTTAATCTTCACAGCCATTAGGGATTTAAAGAGGATCTGCTGTTTAACTTGTTTCTCCATTTGACTTAAGACAAATCCAACAGATAACAACAAAGTACTTTCTTTGTCTTCACCACCACTTAATTTAAAGGGGACATGTTTACAAACAACTTAATCTGTTTAGTACAAATACTCCTTTACATTCTTTTATCCTGTCAAAAAACCTTCAGAAACCACATGGTTCTTTCCAAAGCCCAAAGCTGGACTTTGGGGCAACTTGATATCAACAGTAGACCTTAGTTGTACAAACATGCTTCATTGAATTTCCAGTCTTTAAATAAGCTAAAGAAAATTAGCAACAGAGAATTTGGGTGGTGTGCATGGATATACTATGTACTATTTTTTTTTTTGGCAGCTTTGTGACCATAAAAGCAAAAAATGCTAGCTCTGATTGGAAGAAATCCTTTCGTGTAATACATTATTTATTACATATACCAGTGTGCAGAAAACAGACCATGAATTTAAAACAATTTAACCTGATGAACTTAATAAACAATTTAACTTGATACACTTAATAATACCTGATATCACATTATGAATAAGGTCTTCCCATTCGCTGCAAGTAGCCGTATCTCGGTGACAATACTGTCACTTTGTACACCATGCTCTTGCCATTTTCAGTCTGGGTTTTGCTCTGACCAGAGCACAATCTATTCTCTTCCATCTAATGACTTCCAGCATTCTCTTAATTACTTAATGCTTGTAAAATGTTCTAGAGATGAAAAATGACATGCGTTGTAAGTGCTGTACTGTCTCATGGGAGTTGTAGTTCAGTTGCCTAATGTCCCCATTCTCTTCTATGGACCACGTTCCCACACCAGACTTCATCTCCCATTATGCTCTGCAGCAACGTGATTCTAAAGATGCACCATGTCCCCTCACAAAGTAGGGAAGCCAGGCTGGCTCATGGAAGGTATAGTTTGGTCAGAAAGTTTAGCCTACAGAGGCCAAAATATTTCAGTTTTTTATTTTTTGCCAAGAAGCCAAAATTTTCCACAAGACAAAAAATATTTTCTGACCAGCTCTAATAAAAAAATCATGACAAAATGTAGAAGAGTTTTTTTCAAGTGTTTCTTTGATGACAGATATCAGTTTTTAATAGGTAAGCTTGGCAGTCAGCTAAGTATGACCAGCTGACTAATCTTTGATGCAACATGTAGAGTTTAGGATTGGTTAAAATGGTGCATTATCTGAAACAATAATGAGATATGAGAGATAGAAATAAAAAAGGTGCAGAAGCTATGACAGTAGGCAAAAATGTGGGAGGAGCATGCCAGTACAATGAGAGGCAGAGAGATCAACTCAACAGGCATCAACTATGAGAGGAACCACAGAGGCTGGAGATGTAAAAATACACCAGGGGCCTGATTCTCATTATGTAAAGTGGCCTTAGTTTAAAGAATCAGGCCCCAAGAGGTTACAAGTGAAACCTAGGGTGAAATCTTTGCCCCATTTGAATCAATGGCAAAATGCCCATTGACTTCAAAAGGGACCAGTATTTCAACACTGTGATTTACACAATTCAGTTACTTACCAGTCCAGCTGGTTGAATATTGAAAAACATCTCACAAACATATGTATTTGTATTCCAAAGAGTATTCATATCAGCCAAGTCTATGCTGTTTTGTGTCCTATTCACAGATATTCACCTGAACAGATTTTTGTTTGCATGGATGTATGTTCATGTAGATGAACAGCTGTTTTTCATTCAAATACCAATATTTAAATGTGAACCCACAGTGTTTTATGCATGAACAGAAGTATTCACTGTTAATCATTCATTGTGCTACAGTTTAAAAATGGTCAGTTATCCAATCAGAGAGCAAAAACAATGCCATGTGAGTAAGGCTGTGATTCTGTCAGTGAGGTCGCAGAAATCACGGATTCGGTGACTTTCAGCAACCTCCATGACTTCTGCAGCTGCTTGGGTGTTCCGCGGCCAGCTGCACCAGCTGCTGCGCCCTGGAGACCGCCCAAGCACGGCCCTGTGGCTGGCCCTGGAGACTGCCAGGGCAGCAGTAGTCCTGGGGGTGGCCAGAGCAGCAGCCCCAGGGAGCACCTGAGCAGGGCCAGATTAGCCTTTTGTGGGTGCAGCACCAAACATATTTGTGGGCTCCCATGGAGGCAATGGAGCATGGTGTCGGGAGGTCAGTCCCCAGAGTGAGGGGCCAGCCAGGGGCAATGGGGCATGGCATGGCAGCCATGGCGCTGCTCCATCCAGCTCAGTGCAAGGGCACTATTTACAAACCAGCCAGACACACAGTGGCCCGCCCAGCCCTGTGCCAGCATGTCCCTCTCCCTCAGGCCCATGTCAAACCACAGAGCCCCCCCCCAACTCGCCCAACACCCCATACACTTCAACTCCAAGCCCTGGAGCACCCACAGAAAAAAAATAGTGTGTGCTGAGCACCCACCAGCAGCCCCATCGATCAGCTACTCCCCCTCACCCCCAGCACCTCCAGCCAGCTGCTGATCAGCTGTTCAGCGCAGTCAGGAGGCACCGGGTGGGAGTAGGGGAGCAGGGGCAGGAAGAGGCAGAGTGAAGGCAGGGGCGCTCAGAGGAGGGTACAGAATGGGACAGGAAGAGGTTGGGCGAGGGTGCAGCAAGGGCAGGAATGAGAATAAGGAAAGAGTTTGTAAAAAACTCATAAGAGGAAAATTATTTGTCCAAAACAATTTGGTAAAAATTTACAAAATATATATATAGGTATTTGCAGAACCCAGAATTGGTTTGCAAATGACTTACAAAATCAAAGAAATTGGGTAATATATCTGCAATTAATTTAATCAACTTTACTTATCATTAATACAAATGTAAAATTCAGGGTTGCTGACTTTCACCAGTAAAAGTGAAAGGTTTAATCACTGAAAGGCTACCAAGCTTTTAAATGACCAATGAATTTGCTGCTGCATCATCAGTCTGCTGAGGAATCGTCTCTGGCCTGCAGAAAAATAAATAAAAAATTCAACAAGTGAGATGTGCTGTGCCCAACAGAGCTGTCACTCAGTGCTGGAATCATGCCAAACCCCACAAGTGCTAAGACCCTGGTGTCCAGTGCCCCCTGTTACTTCTCATAAAAAACTAAGAGTCATTGTAATATAACAATAGGTACATCTACACTGGAGCTGAGAGTGAACCTCCCAGCCTAGGCAGGCGGACTCATGCAAGCAAGGCTTGAGCTAACATACTAAAACTAGCAGTGTGCATGTTGTGGTGTGAGTGGCAGCTTGGTCTCTCACCTGAGCTCCTGGGTCTGAGCTCAGGTGACTAACTCAAGTGTCTACCAGAGGTGCAACATCCATACTGCTATTTGTAGCACACTAGGCCTAGTCTGTCTGCCTGGGCTTGCTGATTTAACCAATGAGTTCTAGCATCATGAGGGGAGGTCAAACGGTAGTTCTGCTGGCTCCCTCTAGTTCTGCTGGCTGAATCCCTACACCATTGACACCACTTCACCTTGGCCTGTTCGCTGGACTTGGCAGTGAAGACCCATCAAGCATGTATGATTGGCACAACTTTTACAAACCAGCTGACCAGGGCCTGCTGTTCTTGGTTTGAAATCAGAATTCTCTTCTCCTAGGTGGACTGTCTGCCATGGCTGACGAGCCCCACCTGCGTAACAGAGGCACAGAGAGGTGAAGTGACTTGCCCAAGGTCACGCAGCAGGACAGCAACAGAGTCAGAAATAGAATCCGGTTTCCTGAGTCTCAATCCTGTACCCTCTCTACTGTACCACGTTGCCTCCCAACACATACACCAATGACACTGTCATATGAAATACTAGATTCCCTTCCAGTGTCCATATAGGTCAGTGATTGGTGTCAGTGATACTGCCCTGCCATCATTTGGACTAGCAGTACAATTTAAAATGTACCAAGACAATACCATTGTTTCTAACCTAATCACCATATCTTACACAGGAATGGACACGTATCTGATCCTATTTTCTTTCTACATTTACCCTATGTGTTGATCTCCCACCTTAGCAAAACAAAAACAACAATAAACACTAAATCTCAGCACAGCAGACGCCTAAGGAGCACTTACATCCTCTTATATTTTGCTTTTTTAAAAATAGTGTTTCTGTTTCACTAAGTTGGCTTCAGATGGCAGCAGTGGTTTCATTATAAGAAATCGGCTTTTTAGATGTCACGCTTTTAAAAATTAAGGACAGGTGAAAGGATACTTATTCCAGTCAGTTAAAAACATTAAATTAAACAAAAAAGAGGTACAAAAAAATTCTGATTCTATTCTCAGTCACATCAATATAAATCTGGAACAAAAGATGTCAACTGCCAAATTCAGTCAATGGACGTTACTCAGGCTTTACGCTGGTGTGATTTTAACTCACAAAGTGGGAAATGGGATACCATTTATATCCTGACTCTTCTCACATGAACCACACTATTAACAGAATATCAACTGGCAATGAAAGCTTCCTTCAGGCTTCATTGTACTTTTTCTGTATCAAAGTGTGATGACTGTCTTCATTTGCTTCAACTATGATAATAATTTAAAAGATGATCAAACAGGAGCAATAACAGCCTGAGATGGACATTATCAGCCAGAAAAAAGACTTTACACACTGTTTGTTCAGCGCTTGTCACCTTTGAATCACAATACCTGTGTGCACCTTTCTGTTTTATTATGACAACACTGCAGTCCAGTAGCTTTTATTCCTGAAAGCTTGCTGAAAATATGTGATGATTTTTTGAAATATGAGAAGAAACTGCTTATCTCCAGGAAGACATTAGCTTTGATGCTGGTGTAAAAATGCACGGAATGCATCTAAACTCAATTAAGGAATATTTGGAGTATCAAATGCTTACAAATGCTTGCTGGCTCATTGTAAAAATAGTTTATCTTGTCTTTGAACAAGAGTACAAGGGGCAGGAAGAGCTGTATAAAATATATGTCTCTGAAGAAGATGGTCTGAAGTTCCTACAGAGGAAATGTTCAGAACTGATATAGAAATATAACATTATATAACGTGATATCACAACTTCAGGGCCTGATCGTGGATGCCTCATGCAGACAAGAACCCTGCTGAAGCCAGTGTATGTGTTGCCTGCATGAGGAATATGGGATCCAGCCCAATATGTATGTGTGTTTGTTTGTTGTGACCATAGCAAAGCAGGATAAAAATATTTCTGTATTTTACTTATGAATTTTAACAGCAGCACTATATGATCATTTGTTTCTACTGAAGGGAATTAAAATTGTTTAATGTGAAAAATGTATTGAGCAAAAGTTCCTTTCTCATTTCCTATTAAGAGCAGCTAAAATTTTCAAACTTGGGCTCTTCAAGCTAGGTATCTAAATAAACATGGCTTGATTTTCAGCTGGCCTGTGCCCTCATGCTTCCCAATGAAGTCAACTCGTCTAAGACTCTTATGACAAAAGATAAACAAGTATTTAAAACTACAGAGGAAGAGAGGTGAGAGAAGAATATACTGCATAAAGAACTATGTTTATGGGGTTGAGAAATTGGTAATGGGATACACAACCTTTCACATAAAATTGTAGGACTGGAAGGGACCTTGACAGGTCATCTAGTTCAGTCCTCTGCACTCATGTAAGTATTATCTAGACCATCCCTGACAGGTGTTTGTCTAACCTACTCTTAAAAATCTCCAATGATGGAGATTCCACAATCTCCCTAGGCAATTTATTCCAGTGCTTAGCCACCCAAACAGGAATTTTTTCCTGATGTCCAATCTAAACCTCCCTTGCTGCAATGTAAGCCCATCACTTCTTGTCCTATCTTCAGAGGTTAAAGAGAACAATTTTTCTCCTTCCTCCTTTTATGTACTTGAAAACTGTTATATCCCCTCTCAGTCTTCTCTTTTCCAGACTAAACAAACCCAATTTTTTCAGTCTTCCCTCATAGGTCATGTTTTCTAGACCTTTAATCATTTTTGTTGCTCTTCTCTGGACTTTCTCCAATTTGTCCATATCTTTCCAGAAATGTGGTGCCCAGAACTGGACACGATACTCCGGCTAGCACCTAATCAGTGTGGAGTAGAGTGGAAGAATTACTTCTTATGTCTTGCTTACAACACCTAAGGGCTTGTCTACTCTGCACCACAGTGTGGACTACAAGGGTGTCAATTACAGACCACACTAAAGAGTTGTGCTGTAATTGACTCATCTGGATGCTAATGGCATAAATTAAAAGGTACTTAGTTCATGTTAATTTAGTACTATTAGAAAGAGCAGTATGTTAATGCAAACTAGGTATCTGGTACTTTGTGCCAACAGCATCCACATGGGGCATTTAAGTGCAATTCTTTGGTGCACTCTGCAATTCACACCTCCAATAGTCCACACTACAGTATAGTGTAGACATAATCTAAATTGCCCATTCAAATCTAAACCAGTTCAGTATAGGCTTCCAGTTGTTATCACTTACCTACTAGTTACTATATATATCAGTGTATGCACAATGTGCCCAGCCATTTGATCTATCCAGCCATCCTCAGCCAGAAACAAGCCATTTGATATGAAAGGTATTTGGAGATCTCCATGAAAAAAATTGGTGGTAGCAGTTTAGTTCCGAGTGTCCATGTCACAAAACCAGGATAATTGGTATTAACTGGTAATCTTGGAGATGGTAAAGATTGAACTAGCATCTCATCTGTAGAGTGATTTCGCTAAGCTAAAAGGATACATGTTTGCAAGTAAACGTGCAAAACGTGCACTTCCCTTTCTTGTGCTGTGGCTGCTAGGTGGATAAATGGACAGTCAGTCTGGCACTTTTCAGGGGACTAAATAAAAATGTAATAGAAGCAGCCTGTTTTGGGTTTCTTTTCTTTTTGTTTTGTTTTGTTTTGAATGCAGTAGAACAAGGCAGAACTAACATCAAAACACTCCATACTTCTGCACTTCAGCTCTGATTTATTGTTTTTTCACTTATGTAGATGATAGAAATATGAGCACATGAAGTTCTTTAAAGAATGACAGTGGGCCATTACAGAGAGAAGTACTGAAATATCAGACAATTATAATCTTACAAAGGAAGGCTGTGCATTTATTAATCTAACATTAGGATAAATCCAGTAGTGTCAGATGAGGAATTAAGCAGCAATCTGATAACATCAGCAATAGTTATGAAATACCATATAAACTAGTAAGGCTCAGTTCCCTTTGATTAACATCCAGAAATTTCTTGTGTGCAACGAACAATTTTCTCAACCACATTTTCCATTTGATGAAGAGTTGGCCAGTAGTTAAATAAGTTGGGTGAATACTGCCCACACACACACATACTACATGACTACTGATATATTCATGCCATCATAATTCCAGTATCCACTCTTTGTATAAACGACATATGCTGCTTGCCAAAGGCTGCTATAGCATGTCTAAAGGAAAGAGGGAGATGGATGATAACCTCCTGTCGTCCCACATGGTTCCCCAGGTACTAGGAGATAACGAAGTGCACTATGATACTAATGGCTTTAGGGAGAAGGCTAAGGTTCCATGGGCAAGGTGAGCTGGAACACTCTATCCTACTAATTAATGAGGGACAAGTTTGACTCAGCAGTAGTTCCCAGTCAACCTCTCTCTGATATCAAGGAAAGCAGGGCAAGCTGGGAACTGTAGTCCATGGTGACACCCATATTTATAGTCTTGGTGTCTGGTAAAACCTGATCGGATTAAAGGGTGCATATAGTATTTTTAAAAAGTACTCCTCCCACAGACCAGGTAGAGACCTGCAAGAAGTCAGCCTCTCCATGTGATCTCTCCTGGAAGAAGTAGGCAAGTAATCGAGTGGATACACTAAGAAGTGCAAAAGAGAAGCCTTTCTTAATTTTCCTGGTTGCAGTATTGTTGGTCCCAGCTTGGTCCCAGGATATTAGAGAAACAAGGTAAGACATTACATCACCTACCTTGTCTGTCTCATATTTTTCCTGGTTTGATTTGTTGTTTTTATTTATACAGAGTCTGATTTTCAAAGGTACCTGGGCACCCACAATTCTTCAGTCAGAGCTGTAAGTGCTCAGCAGTCCTGAAAATCAGGCCACTTTCACTTAGGTACCTAACTTCAGTGACCCATGCTTGAAAGTTTGGCCTAGTTTTTCGTGACTGAGCAAGACATTCCAGGGCACTTCAGTCTTCAGGCCTAAAAGGAAATGCAAATTGTGAAGATGCAGCTATTTAATGGCAGAAAATGCAAAATAAGTAACATGAGGCTACATTTGCTTTCTGATATCCTACGGTGAGGAGACTATACTCTGCACTTGCAATGGGATGAACCTGAAGAGCAGAACTTTTCCACATGTAACTGTGAATCCTAATTAAAAATCCCCTGTGTTTGGCAAACCAATAACTGGACTTTGATTCTTCCTTCTCTTTTCTCCTTCATTCCTTTCTTTCCTTCATTTACACAGGTTTTCCATTCCCCAAAGCCTCTTGCCCTCATCTTTCCTGAAAAGGATTCCACTAATACCTTCTAAGAGAAAGCGTTCAGTAAATGTGTATAAAATCCTTGGCAATAGGAGTACTAGTGTACAGAAGAGAAGCTATAACAACATATGGAGAAGATACCAGAAATACTTAACCAAGACAGAGCAGGGGAAAAAGGCACCTAGACATTTATAGTTTCCATTAAGAATAGTCAATATGGTTTTGCCAAAGGGAGATCTTATAGAAGAACTAATAAGAGCTGATAAGAAGCAGCCTTGGACATAATTTGCCTGCACTTTAAGAAAGCCTTTGATACCCTAATCTGAAAAGTAAACATCTCCAGCAAAGGGAATGAGCTACTTGATTGGACAGCTTGGATATCAAAGAAAGAAGGCACTTGTGAATGGAAAAGTGGAGGATGAAGGGAAGTGATTAGTAGTTTGACACAAGGACCAATATTAGGATTAATTCTGCTCACATTAAATGTGACTTAAAATAAGGAACATGCAACATGGCATCTTGGCAACGATAAAAAATCAGGAGCAATACCAAGGAGGCTGGCAATAACTTTTCAAAAGATTTGTATAGACTAAGGAAGAGCATGAGAAGATTTGTGACTCCCTCAATTTAATTTGCCAATATGCAAATTGAAGAGACGAGGGTAAGAAAAACAAATAAATTCTCAGTGTGCTTGTGTTATAAATAGGGCCCTTCATTTTCCGTTTTTATTTTACTTAATTCTTCACAGGAATTTATCAGTGTTTCTTACCACCATAACAAAAACAGGTGAAAATCAGTGCAAAAAACTATTATTAATTTTTCTGGGTAACTATTGGGGTTCATTTTAGTGGATGGAAAGACAGGGGGAAAGTATTCAGTAGATTAACACTCTGAATTCTGTTCACCAATATGGTCTGCTGTAGAAGTAAAACAGAACTCAAAACACAATGCCACCTCTGAGTTTAAGAAAACCAGGGCCGGCTCCAGGCCACAGCGCACCAAGCGCATGCTTGGGGCGGCACGCTGCAGGGGGCGCTCTGCCGGTTGCTGGGAGGGCGGCAGGCGGCTCCGGTGGAGCTGCTGCAGGCATGGCTGCGGACGGTCCGCTGCTCCCACGGCTCCGGTGGACCTCCCGCAGACACACCTGCGGCAGCTCCACCAGAGCCACGGGACCATCGGACCCTCCGCAGAAATGCCTGCAGCAGGTCAGCTGGAGCCGCGGGACCAGCTGACCGTCCGCAGAAATGCCTGCGGGAGGGCCACCGGAGCTGTGGGATGGGCGAGCAGCAGAGCGCCCCCCGCGGCGTGCCGCTGTGCTTGGGGCAGCGAAATTGCTAGAGCCGGCCCTGAAGAAAACAATATATCTGTATGTGAAAGAGGTCACCAGTACAAACATTTGAGAACCACTGTTCTGGACTATACATAAGCTTGCTTCAACAGCCAGCTTTGCATATCCACACAGACTAATGTATGATCACATATATCTCATATAATGTATTGTATTTTCCCAGTAAAACACATTATTTTTATATATTTGAATGATACAAAAGTAGGGTGAAAATCAGAAAAAAAAATAATACTTTTTGTAAAACCTGGACATTTTTCAGTAAAAATTGGTTTAAACTGAAAACGAAGGGGCTTCATTGTAAAACACTCTGCAGGAAGGCTCTGAGAGATGGAAAATGAAAAAAGTTTTGCTGGTTTACTTACTCCTAAAGGGATGGGGGTGCTCAGCACATCTCAGGTGCAGGCCTCAAGAGTAGTTAAAATATGCATATATCCCTAACAGTTACACAAAATGGAGAATGTGAGATTAATGTCATCCTGCCACGTGATTATAAAAAAACCATGGGCCTGACTCTGCTTCCACTGAAGCAAATGGCAAGACTAACATTCTCTGCATTGGAGCAAGAGCTAGCCCCTTATTTGTAATATTGTGTACAGTTTTGTAACCCATATTAATAAAAAGACATTATAAAAATGAAGAACATGTGGCTAGAACGATACAGGGTTTTAACGTAAGTTATTCAAAGTAGTCTGAGATATAGGTCTGTGTAATTTGAAACAGAAAGCTATAGCAAGGATTTAAATAATAAAATTACTGAGCATGCCGGTATAGCCGTTGATCAGGCGGTCCCCAGATAGTTAACCAACATTCATTAAACCAGCAGCTCTCAACCTTTCCAAACTACTGTACCCCTTTCAGGAGTCTGATTTGGGCAGGGAGCTGGTCAGAGTTAGGGCAGGGACTTTGGGATGGGGTTGGAATGGGGGTGAGGAAAGGACGGAGTCGGGGCGGGGCCAGGGGCGGGGGGGCACAGGCACCCATCGGCGCCAGAGAAAGTTGGCGCCTATGATCATGGGGAGCTTTTATTTTTTCATATATGTGTGGAATCTCCCCTGGCTCAGTTCTTTGACCTATGCTGTTCTGTATCTATAATTGTCCAGTATGTATCATCACTTCAAAGTTTCATCCATATGCTGATAATAAGCATTATTTTGCCATAACCTTTTGACAGGATGCCAAAGTGACACTCAACCTTGGATATTTTAAAAAAGTTTCACTGAACTAAGCTTAGCTGGCCCAATATACGGTATGTCATTCTTCATAGTGTTGTGTTCAATGGGAATATTATACCGCCTCCTATTAAGTTGTCATCTTTGGTCCCTAACAAACATTTGATTATCACTCAAGTTATGTAACAGAAATCTCACTCTATCATCTCTAGAATATAGCACTGGCCCTGAGAATCAGGTCAATAGTGACTTTTAAATCCTTATCTAAACAAGGCGTGATGTCTGAACATGTCAGCTAACATGTTCTAACGCATTTGAAAAGTTGGAGCCCAGGCTTTAACTTGACTGTGTTAACACATGTTAAAGGAAGTGTCCCTTGTCTACACTAGACTTTTCAAATGTGTGCCCAGAAAGGCTAAGATGTTCCAACATCATACTTTTTAGCCTAGTCTAGACAAAGTTGGTGTCTTATATATTGTATTACCGCAGGCGTTCTCAAACTTTTTCCATAGTATGGATCATCTTTTCTATAAATTGGATATACATGATGGCTTAGCATCCTTGTGGCTACTATTTCAATTATTTACATGGAAAATAAATTAGAGGAAAGTATTTAATATATTTAGAATTCTCAATATAATTTAGAAGCTGAAAAGAATGACAGCCAGAATCATATGACCTTCCAGCCCTCTGCAGATCATCAACCAAGTGTTTTGTGGATCACAGTACCAGTTGTGAGAATATTTGTATTATTGTACAACTCTGAGAAAACAACTGTGAAAATGAGTACTAATTGCACTTTCCATTTAAATATAGCTGCACTATGCAGTTGGAATTGAGGAACACTGGTTAATTACATAATCATTGTACAATAGAAAATGAATGTCCTCAATTTAGAAAGCCGGCACTTTGTTAGCATTATAAAAAGAGAGAGAGGGAGAGAGGGAGAGAGAGAGAAAGAGAAAAGGACTTTCTACCAAGCCAGATTTTGCACCCAGATACAATTTGGGTGCAAAAAATGATTATTCTTAATCACTGAATATAGCATATGTTAAAAGTATATTTTAAAAAGAAGCTGAAGCAACACATTCAAAATCTGTTTTCTGTATTATTAATTATTATTAGTAGTAGTAGTCATTATTTGTATTCCTCTACTGCCTAAAGCTTAGTCGTGTACCCATTGTGCTAGGCATTGTACAAACACACAGGAAAAGAAAGATCCCTGCCCCAAGGTGTTTACCATATGAAGTAAATGATTTATTATAGGCAGGTAACAATAGCTCTAATTAAGGTTAGCAGACACTTTCCATTATACAACTTTGCAATTGCTTATGATTTTGCCAAACTGACTGAAATTTTTCATACTGCGTATCAGAGTATGGCTGTCTATTTTGGGGAGTTTTCAGCTAAAATCATTTGGCCATTTCCAAGAAAGAGTTTAGAGGAAAATATGGTGCGGTGCTATGTTAAAAAATTCCTATCTTCTTTTTAAAAAAGACAATTTAGTGCCTCCATGCTTTGGATCAGGGTCTTGAAATTTGGAAAGGAGATTGCTTTTTTGTTCAGGGATGTGCCTTTTGCCATCCCTGGGGAAATTCACCTAAATTTGGCCAAATTACAAGCCTCTGAAAAATCTCAGTTCACACATGTTCAACAGAGACTTGTAAAATTTCTCCGAAGATACTATCTGAACTGTGCATGCTCCATCCACTCACAGCCCTTATGGACCAACCAGATTGCACATGCACCCTTCCCACGGAGTGGCGAGATATGCTCCATTCCAGGCCTTACAGAGCTGAGAAGGACTTTCCCCCAGTGACTCTGCCCAGATCCTGAGATTGCTATGGTGTGGGCCCCAGAAATGAGAACAGGGAGATGGTCTCTTTTGTATTCTCAATGCTCCCCACCTCAGTTCCCCTTTCTTCCTCCACTTGTGCCCAGGCACCATGGAGGCAAAGGAGAATAAGAATAATAAAAGTGGCCATACTGGGTCAGACAAAAGGTCTGTCTAGCTCAGTATCCTGTCTTCCAACAGTGGCCAATGCCAGGTGCCCCAGAGGGAATGAACAGAACAGGTGATCATCAAGTGATCCATTCCCTGTCGCCCATTCCCAGCTTCTGGGAAACAGAGGCTAGGGACACCAAAACTGCCCATCCTGGCTAACAGCCATTGATGGACGTATCCTTCATGAATTTATTTAGTTCTTTTTTAAACCCTGTTATAGTCTTGGCCTTCACAACATCCTCTGACAAAGAGTTCCACAGGCTGACTGTGCACTGTGTGAAGAAATACTTCCTTTTGTTTGTTTTAAACCTGCTGCCTATTAATTTCATTTGGTGATCCCCATTTCTTGTGTTATGAGGAGTAAATAACACTTCCTTATTTACTTTCTCCACACCAGTCATGATTTTATAGACCTCAATCATATCCCTCCTTAGTCATCTCTTTTCCAAGCTGAAAAGTCCTAGTCTTATTAATCTCCCTCATACAGAAGCCATTCCATACCCCTAATCATTTTTTTTTTTTGCCCTTTTCTGAACTTTTTCCAATTCCAATATATCTTTTTTCAGATGGGACGACCACATCTGCACACAGTATTCAAGATGTGGCTATACCATGGATTTATATAGAGGCAATACGATATTTTCTTCATATTATCTATCCCTTTCTTAATGATTCTCAATATCCTGTTTGCTTTTTTGACTACCACTGTACATCGAGTGGATGTTTTCCGAGAACTACCCACAATGATTCCAAGATCTTTTTCTTGAGTGGTAACAGCTAACTTAGATCCCATCATCCAGACTGGAATACAGAGGAGTGAGGAGCAGAGTGGAAGAAGGGATGCAGGACTGGAGGCAGGTCAGGGGCTCAGGGAGAGAGAGGTAGGAGTCAGAAGGGAGGAGGGAGAGAATGGGAGACAGGAGTGGTGGAAGAGATGGGCAGAAGCAGGGGGTAAGGTACAGAAATTGGGGAATAGGAGCAGAATAGAATAGCAAAATGCTGGTGGGAGACAGAGGGACAGAAGGGTTTATAACAACTACAGCACACTCCCCTATAGGACTTGGAATTGAACCCAGGACGCCTAGTCTCAACATTCCTTTGCTGTCTAGCAAATGGCTGTAAACCCCACAGGCAAAGTATATGTATTATGCCCCTCTAGTCCACAAAGTAGAAAACATCCTTCTACTGCTACCAGTTACTTCAGTTAGCTCAAATGGTGGTGGACTGTGCTGTGGATCTAGTATTTCCACCACGCAGGTGACTCAAATAGGTCAGTGTGGTTCCACATGATGGACTTTCTGTTTTTACAGTTTGCTTTTTAAAAAACTTGGGAAACTGCATCCCAAAAAATTATGTTAAAAGAATGTTAAGATTGCAAAGCCAAGCACTCAAAATTGAGGAAATACCAGAATCAAGTTGGCCTGTACAACTTTAATTTGGCCCCATTGTGTGTATGTATTTTGATACAATCTTTAATTGGATGATCACATACTATATATCCCTCATAAACCCTGTCTCATTCAGCACATGATGCTTTGGGAATGAATCAGGGTTATGCCATTAATGAAGCTGATGACTTTAGGACTCCATTATTTGTTGCGCAAGTTGAAAGGCATGTGGTGAATGAGGCAGGGGAGGGCAGGAAGAGAAAGAAGGGTCTAACAGTTAAGGTGGTTGAATGTTGCCCTGGAGAACTGGATTCTGTCCCTGCTTCTGCCATAGATTTCCTATGTGATGAGCAGATCACATAAACCAACAATTTCACAGGTGGTCTAATTGTGCGTGCCTCATTTTCTTGAAGCATGACTTGAGACCCCGCAATCTGATTTGCAGAAGTGCTGAGCACTCGCAGCTGCAACTGAAGTCTATTGCAATTCTGCTTTGAACATATAAAGTAGCCTATATAATGCTAAGTACTTTCCAAAATCAGGTCATAGGTATCTCAGATTGGGCACCCAAAATTAGTGGACAACTTTTACCTTAATCCCACTGTCTCAGCTCCCCATGTGGAAAATACCTCCTCATTTTCAAGATAAATTAATTAATGTTTGTAAAGCACTAAGATACTACCATGAGAGCACTATAGAAAAGTATGAGGAAATGAATAATTGTACATTCAGTGCTGGGTTTGGATAGTGTTCAGTAAATAGTGCATGAGGTCACAAAATGAATGGTGAAGGTAAAAATAAATATTTAATAGCTTACTCATTCAGAGAGCACCATCTAGCCTGTGCACTGAATGAGGTAGGGGTCCTGTGGAAAAAACAATATGCAATCATGTAATTAAAATCTGTATCAGAATGCATACACACAAGAGGACTAAATGAAAAATGCATAGGCAACCTTAATTCTGCCATTTTCTAACTTTTCCCTGCTTGATTTTGCAACCCTAATGTTCTTCTAACATCATTGCTTGGGATTTAATCAATGAACAGCTTCATTATGTTTCAATATTTTATCAAAACAAATTTTCCATTTTTAAGTATTTCGCAGAATGAGATTTTAAAAACTTTTTGTATTAAATATTGACTACTATAAAAGTTTGTTGCATTTAAGATGTTTCTATTCAACATTTTATAATAATATTTCCTTGTAATACATTTCCAACAAACTTTGAATACAGGACCTACATTTAAAATGCACAGAAAATGCAATCATTTGTTGGTAATGAGCAAATATGCTACAAAAACATGCTCAGTGATTCATTCAGGAGGAGAGGAGGGGCAGGAATCTGCAACTATCCATTTTTAAATTTCTCCCTTCTTTAACTCTAATCAATTAAGGAAATGGTTTGCCATTACATTATGGCTCTCCCACACACCATTTAAATGCATACTTGACTCCCATTGAAATAGTCAGTTCTTCTTAAATTAGATTGAACTATGCATACACAAAAGGCTGCTGCAAAGCACAAAACTCCCATAGCACCCTCTGCTGATAAAGAGAGAAGAGGATTAACATTCGGACAGAGCAATTCCACAGGCTAGGTAAAATAAGAGAGAGAAGATGAAAATGGGATTTCACTGCAGTTCAGAATTTAAACTGCTGCTTTATAAAGAGACCCTTTCAAGACATTTATCCTCAAAGGCCCAATCCCGTAGTCCCTACTCAGGCAAAATTCCTACTGAAGTCGGAATATTGCCTGGGTAAGGACTATTCAAAATTAATCAAACTATCTGCATATAATTAAATCAGCTCTAATCACTTCATGGAGAGTAAAGAACCTAATTTTGGCATTTTTCCCCTTAAATACTTGCATTATTCTCTATAATCTTGCCAAACAGTATTTGTCAAATAATTGGACAATTTTTTTCATTGGTTGCTGAAAAACTATGAACAAGCATTGATTTAACCAGATGATACCCATCAATCAATTATTAAATTTCCTGTGAAGGGCTGAATTGGGGTTTAAGTGATAACACACACCATGGGTGGATTTCATCCAACAAGAACTGCTTGACTATCTTCCTATGCATTTTGAAAGTATAAAGGCTAGACCCAAAATGTGACCAACCTTCAATATTATATGTATAGCTATAAATATGTTTCTTTTAACAGAATGTTTTGTTTTAAACTAATTCTTTCCAAGACTGAAATGCAGCATTTATTAAAGTCACAGTATGCTTGCAGAGGTGTATCCATGTGTGCAGCATGCGTGAAACCTTTTTAGGTTCTTTTGTCCTAGAAAGAGAAGTCTCCAGTACCAGAAATAACATACACATTGTTATCTATCACATATTGTAAAATTGTAAAGGTAAGGTTAATTTGGGTCTTAAATATCTTAACTCTCATTTAACAAAAAATGCTGAAGATACTAAAATACCAGAATATACCAATAGTCTGCTTAGTCTGGTACCCACTCCAGTCTCCAAAAATATCCTAGAACTAACGCTTCAGATGAAAGCATAAACCCCATGTAAACTGCCTACCTTTGTGCAATACTATCTGATCTGGGGAAGCATGAAGACTGATAGCTCATGTAATTTTATCCTAGCTAGTGTAATTGTAGAAACAATTTTTATTCATACAAAACACAAAATTTATTAATGCTAATTTTATCTAATCTTTTTGTCTTCAGTAATATTCAGCAGGAGTGCCACAGATTACAAATATTTGGCTGAGTGAAATGAGGCCCTATACTGCAATTATTTATAGGTTAAAGAACTAATTGGTGGCAGCCATTAATACACCAGCATAGCAATACCCCCCATATCAGCTCTGCCAGTTCTCCACAATCGAGTTTAACAAGCAGACACCTTGAATGACTTATCTCCCAGAGAGAAAGAAAAAAACAGTGGAAGGTTATAGGGGTGGGGCGGGAGAGAATAGAGGTGCACCCAGAGATCCTGTTATTAGCAGAGAATGGGAAGGGGGGAACACAGTAATCTTGGTTGTGGGGGAGGGAGATTAGGGAGCATGGAGGGGAAGGAGAAAGCACACAGAGCCCCTGGCAGGGTGGGAAAGTGGGGCACCCTGAAGAAAGGAATAAGGGGGCTCACACAGCCCTTGGCATGAGGGAGGAGGGTTCAAGGAGTCCCTGAAATAGAGGGCACCATTTCCAAGAATGCAACTATGGAAAAATAGATTGTTTTACTCATGTTAAAAGTCTTCCATCCATTTCTCTGAGAAGCTCTAGCATCTCTACACTTTGGAGCAGGGACTTGAAATATAGCAGAACTGTCACCTTTGTGCTACAGATGTGCCTTTGGCTGTCCTTGTGAAAATTCACCCAAATTTGGCCAACATATAAACCTCTGAAAATCTCAGTTCGCACATGGTCAGTAGAGTTGTTAGAGTTGGGCAGATAAATTAGCTAAAGACTCTGTCTGCACTGAGCATGCTTCAGCCCCTCACAGCTCCAACATGCCAACTAAAGCACACATAGCAACTGAGCATGCTCCACCCCAGGGTGCTAGGGGCTGAGCAGGACTTCCCCTGCAATTGCTCCTCCTAGCTGCCAGGGGCAACTGTGGTACTCAGCACTAAGAATAGGATAACAATTTCATCTGTGCTTTCAATGGCCCTCTCCCCATGGTGGTTGTCCAGATAGCACGGAGGAGAAAGAGAAAGCACCCTGATTGGAGTGCTGAGGGACGCGGAGCTAGGGGTGGGAGATAAGACAAGATCTGGGGGAGGAGGCAGGAGGGAGCGGAAGACTAGGGCTGGCTGGAGGGGCAATGAAAGAAGACAGGTACAGGCTAGAAGAGAGAGGGGGTCCTTTGGAAAAAAATAGCATGTGCTCTACTCACGTAATTAATGACTGTATCATAATGGATGCACACAAAGGGGCAAATTCAGATTGCACAAGCAGTGTTTACTGTGGGATTTCCCAACTTTTCACTCCTTGGATTTGCAGCCTTAATGTTAACTTAGCAGTATAAAATTACATTTTAAAAATTTCCATTTTTCCCCCGCCTCCCACAGTAGAGACAGTGGATCAGATTCTTAAGTGGTGTAACCTCTATTAATTTTAATAGAGCCGTGCCAATTTACAGCAGATGAGAATCTGGTGCATTAATTTTAATTCCCTTCTAAAGAAGGCCCTCACGCATCAACCTCATATGCCTCTAGTAATTTCTTTTTCCCCCCTTGACCTTGTCTATTTTTGTTATGTCTTAGAGATGTGGTGACCAAAAGGGAATGCAGTATTCAAGGCAATGGATTAATACCCATTTATTTAATGGTATTATAATATTTTCTGTATTATTTCCTAGGCCTTTTAGTCTAATATTTTATTCACTGTTCTGACCACTGTTGTACATTGAGCAAACATCTTCACTGTACTGGCCACAAAGATATCTAAGTCTTTTTTCAGCAAATTACAACTAATTCAAAACCAATCAGCATGCATAAGTAAATTGAGTAATTTAAATTATTCCTTTATTTCAATGTGCAGCTTTATGCTCTTCTAGGCTGAATTCATCTGCTCTTGTGTTACCCCATCACTAAATTTCCAAATCCTTCAGGTTCCTCATAATTCTCCCCACTGCTGTCAAACCTAAATTATTTTGTTTCATCAGCAAAATTGGTTTTATCACTATTCAACACTTCTGTTATTCTTTACAAGATTCCTATTTTGACCTCTTTCCCTGATAAAATTTGGTCCTATACTTTTTTTCTATCACTTAACTAGTTTTCACTTAATGACAGGGTTCTTCTTCTCACACTGAGGTTATCAAGTTTCTTTTATTATTATAATTAGCAGCTGTTTTATTAATTAATATCTAAAAGCCCTGACAGTCTCTTGTGTGGCTTCATTTAGATTTGCTGGTTTAAATTAACATTAATTTGTTAACTTTTTAAAAGAATTCTAACAGATCAGACAGTTTTACCAATCCAAAACCAGGCTAATTGTCTCTATCATTCTACTTATCCAGGTTCGTTATAGATCTTATCTAGTAATTTGCTCAGTTAAATTCCCTAGCACTGAGATAAGGCTCACCAGTCTAATTCTTGGAATCCTCCTTAGAATCTTTCCCTGCCCCCGCCCATAGATAAGTATAAAGTTGGCTACCCTTTAGTTTTCCAATATTGTACCAGTATTTACCAAATACCCATTTATTGTCAGTAGTTCAGTTAGCTGATTCTTTAGCTATTTCAGATCCCTTGGGTAAATGCCATCTGAGTTTTTAAACAGTGAGAGTGATCAACTATTGGAACAAACTACCAAAGGAAGTGGTGGATTCTCCATCTCTTGAAGTCTTCAAATCAACACGACATGACTTTCTGGAATATATGTTTTAGTCAAACACAGTTATTAGGCTCAATACAAGGACAACTGGGTGAAATTCTGTGGACTATGTTACATAGGAGGCCACAACAGACTATCTTAATGTCCCTTCTGGCCTTAAAAACTATGAATCACTCACATAGTGTGATGCTAAAGCTTCCAAGTCTGGCAAGCATGGTATAGACATTACCCTGAGTCACACCGTGGCTCCACAACAGTCATGGGGCAGATTCTACAGAGCCTATACATCCAAAATCCCCTAATTTTGATTATTTAAGACATTCATTCTCTTCCAATGTTACTTCTTAAAAAAGAAGGGGATTGTAATAAACCTGAAACCTGAAATGAAACTCTAGAACTAAAGAAATGTGAATAATTAGTATACCTCACAAAATATAGTAAATCAAAACAACTTGAAACCAACCATTCATTTATCATCATTTTATGTCTTTGTTTTACATTTTCTTTTTTGGATGGGTTAAACTGGGGCTTTTAATAAAGTTGTGACTTTAAAAGGCCATGTTGCAAAATGTTTTGCTAAGCCTTTGCCTTGTCATATACAAGACTAGTTTCGTTAAAGCTACCATAGATGAGTTAAAAGCCAGGTGAAAGTTAAATAATAATAAAAAAACTATTTCAAATAGTATTTAATAAAAAAAAAAAGAGAAAGAGACACAAACATCAACCCTGGAAGTATTAAAAGCACGTTCTGAAATCCACTGTGATGACAGTTTAAAGAAAGCAGCTTTTATGTGCTACTGAGCCAGCTCTGCTATGTCTTTTAAATGCAATTGTTTACCTAAAAATACAAGTAAGGGCCAGAATCTGGCCTGGAAGAGGCACCTTTTGATTGCACACATTGAACTGAATCCTTAACTAATAAATTGTTCCACACCTTTGTCTGAAACAAGAAAGGCAAAGGTCTGCGTTTTCTCACAAGAACGCACAAGCCTCCTCCAAAGTAATATGGTTTTCTACATCTAAGTCTCAGTATTTGTTGACTTAAAGAGTTTGTGTGAGTGACAATGCACATCACTGGTTTGTTACTTCTGTCATCTGTGCTACTGAGTGTACCTTGACTCAGATCAAAGTTGAAAGCTTCTAAAAAGATACACAAACCACAATGTGACAAATAGCATGCTTTGTTTGACACAGCAAACAAGAAACTACTTTCATCAACCCAGGAAAAGAATCCCATGTTTTCAGTGCTAATTCTGAAGTCTGCAATGATAGAGCTAGAGGTTTACTTCATTCTCAAGGAATGAGTGCCTTTCAAAAAATAAAGAAAGAAGCAGAAACAAATTTGATGCATTACATGCTGGTGCTTTTTACAAATTCAAAAACTACTGCTACAACATGTATTTGTTAAAAGTAAAATTTATACTTTTACTTAACTAAATTGATTTCCCTCAAATAGAAAATATCTGCTGTTGAGCAAATAGTTGTCTATTACTTATAATTTCTTTTTTTATAACATATTCTGAGCTTCCTAGGTATATTCAAAACTAGACACTCAGGATGTATCCAACACTAGGCATTCCAATAGCTTGCACATTTAATAATGATGTGCATATAATTATATAATATGTATTTATATATTTATAATATTTGTAGAGATATTTTGAGGGTTAGTTAGCTAATCTTTGTATGGTGCTTTTGGAAACGTAAAGCGCTACAGACATATAAATCCTAAGTATGATGAATATCATCGGAACACAGTATTTTTGTCAGTGGAAGTGCATGTTAAATAAAAATTAAAAGAACATCCGTGAGGTCACATTTGGCCCAAAACATGGTTTAGTTTAAAAAAAAAAAAAAGTAACTTTCCCTTAGATTGATTCTTCCTTCCCTGCAATGGAAAAGGTATTTCATGCAAAGGGCATGATCTGAAGCCTATTGAAATCAACGGCAGTCTTTTCATAGACTTCAGTAAGATCTGGATGAGGCCACTAACATCCCTGCTGTGTTTATAACCTAAGCATTACATCATTGTGCTAGAGAATGAGTGGCTAAATGTGAAATTGACTTGAAACAGAGAAATACAAAGAGCAAACAAATAGAAGAATAAAAACATATTAATAGAATAGATAACAAAACACAGTTAAAAAGGATAAAATAGCCAGTCGATCCTTTTAATTCTCCAACTCCACCTTTCCCCTAAAAAAAACTTCCACTGGGCATACAGGAAGGTTCTGCAACACTGTGCTCTCCACTGAGCTGAGGGTGAGGTCTATCTGCACAGATTCACCAAATCCAACCTCCCACCCACAGCAGAACTCCACCAGTCTGTTATTCTCCTTAACCTACTCAAACTGTGTGCATGGCATGTGACATCAGTATGACTGACTCTAATGTGAATTATTGTCTTGTATTCTTTTAGTACTCTAAATATTGTTTACAATGATAAAATATCACTATCTTTCTGCACACAGATGCTATTCCAAGCCTACTCAAGCAGTGTCCACACATTGGGAGTTTGGTTTATTAACACAGAAATTAATTATATAATATGAGGTTTGCTTCAAAGCTTCACTCCAAGGTTGGCTGCTCCTCAGGTTCCTACCTCAGATCAGCTCAATCCACATCCTAGATCTTCTCTTCCAAGAAAGCTACGCCTACCTTCTGTATATCCACATGGTGCAACAAGCCACCTAACTCAGTGAGTTAGCTATACTCACTTAGGACTTGTCTACACTTAAAACACTACAGTGGCACAGCTGCACCACTATAGTACTTCACTATAGTGCTACCTACTCCTGTCAAAGTAGATAATCCACCTCCCCAAGAAAGGCAGTAGCTAGATGGACAGAAGAATTCTTCTGTCAACCTAGTGCTATCTACACAGGGATTTAGGTTGTTTTAAGAATGCTGCTCAGGGATGTGGATTTTTCACACCTTTGACCAACGTTGTTAAACTGACCTAATTTTCTAGTGTATACTCAAGTCTTAGGCTGCAATTCTACAAAGATAAACTAGGCAGATGGACGCCTGTGTTTGTGATGTCCTTGTTTACAGGAATGGGACCTTAACTCTTTTGCAGAAGGATTAACAAAGTAGGGTGCTAACAAAGTAGGGTGTTTCAGGCAAACACATCCAATTTATTACATAGAATTATATTGTTCATTGCATAGTCTATTCAAAAGAAGGCTGTAAAACTCATCCATTCTAGAGAGTTTCATGAGTTCAGCAATTTAAAAACATATAATTAACACTGTAAATTAAAGAGAAAATTACAGCACTACACAAGAATAGAAAACTGATATCACTAACAATGTATCCATCCACTTTCAAACCAGGTCACATCTTCTTTACGTTAATCTGTTTAAAGTAACTTTAGCTATCTTGCATTTCTAGTGTACACTCCTATTAAAAGGTGCTACTTAATAAGAAATGGCAGTTAAAGAGGCATGTTTCTCTCTAGAAGACTGCAATGTGAATATTAACTTATTCTTGACTGTGTGTCAGCTAATACAAACATTTCAGTTTAGCAGCCATATGAAAATTAAACTACTGTAAGACCAGTGCTTAATTTGTAATGAAAATGGTGCCAGGGCTTAAGCAATTAGGTGCCAGGACTCAAGCAATTTTTTTACTTTCATAACTGATGCGGCAAGCCTAGAAGTACTGAGGCTATTAACTGCCAAGCCTAGAGGTGTCGGGGCTCAGCCCTGGCAAGCCCCAGCACAAATTAAGCACTGTGTCAGAGTTAAAAAAAAACAAACTGATATGACATTGATCTTCTTTTAATTTCAATCAAAGCATAGTAGCCTTGAATCAGAGGGGTCATTATTACTGAAAACTTTATAAAGTGTACGGGACGAATTTAGTTGGGTACAATAAAAATAGAAGCGTATGAAAACTTTTTCTTTAAAAGACTCCTATTTGCAACTTTTAAAAGAATCAGTTGCTGGCTATTGAGGACACATGCTCACTATTACAACAAAAACGTGTAATGTTATACCCAAAAGTCACCAACATACTGGATCAAATTCATGGCTGGTAAAAATCTAATGAAGCCAATGTAGTTACACCAGAAATAAATTTCCCCAGTTAATCCATACCAATAATTAATTATGCAGGTGATTTTTGTATTGCAGCAATGGGTTACCTCATTTTGCAAATAAACACAAACACTGAGGTATTGTAAGATCTCTAAGAATGGTAATCTTTTAACTTTAATCTTGGTATTGCTTAGGATATCTGAAGACACATTTTCTGGTTCCTTTCAATGAGGTAGCACCGCTGATGTTTTCATTGACTTCTAACTGTGTGATTTTTGGAAGAATAAAGAGCTCTCTTTTCTTCAGGCTGGAGAGCACTTTCATATGGTATTATTGTGTCATGTTTAATTTTTTTTTATGTTTTTCACCTACTGAATTGCAGCTTCATAAAGTGGTTGTTCTATTATTTTCTCCCCCATATCTATAAAAATAACTGTTTTAGTAATTTTTAAGGTGGCTGCTTTAATACTTTAATAGTCTTGAAGATGGTGGCTATTACATACACATACAAATACCTGTTTATAATCTTTCCCTCTGCTAGTTCAGATTTGTAATTTGAGTAGATATTTATATCTGCTGAAAAGAAATACATCAACAGATCAACCACCTATTTTCTATCTGGATGACTTTAAAAGCAATTTCTCTTCTATTTTCCAACAAATGTATCTATAAAAAAGAGGGACAATTAAATATATTGAAATGCTATTTCTGTATTATTGAAGGTAGAGTGGACCCGAGTACCTTGAATGGTTCCTTACAATATGTCCTAATTACTTACGCTAAACCAGTGCATCTTAACCTTTTTTTAATTTGCAGACCCCTAAAAATGTCAAATGGAAGTGCGGACGCCTTTTGAACTCTTAGACATTCTCTGCATACCCACAGAGGTGTGCAGACCACAGGTTGAAAATCACTGTTCTATGGTAACAACAACCTTTTGCAGAACCCTTAGACCAGGAGTTCTCAGGACAAATTTTTTGTCCTCAGAGTGCAGCCACCCACTCTTGCTGGTGGCCATTCTCACACTTTCCCCTAAAATACTTAATTAGCTTTAGGAAATTCAAGTAAATAGGAACATACACATATCCAAATCATTGTAATTTAATTATTGTTAGCTAGTAAGTCTGTTGTGAAAAGTGATATTAATAAACATGCAAGTATCACTTTTCACAGCAGACTTATTCAGCTCTGGTAAGCCTGGAGACAAATTAAGCCCTGGATGGGGGGGGGGTGGCCTGGGGAGGCAGCAGGGGCAATGGGGGTGGGTGGGTAAGGGGCTGGAGTCTGAAGCCCCACAGCAAGAGCCTGGGGCCTGCCACTGCACAGCCAGAGCCCAGAGCTGGAGCCTGAAGCCCCTCAGCCACAACCTGCCATCCCATCACCCCAGAGCTGACGCCCAAAGCCTGAGCCCCACTTCCCTGGGAAGGTGGGGAATTCACTGGCTGCCTGCTCCTCCAGCGTTGTGCTCCAGGTGTCTCTAGAGGGGGGCAGAGCCCAACCCCTACTGGTGGTCCCAGCAATCAACACCAAGGCAGAGCATCCAGGAGCAACAGGGAGCAGGAGGGGCCACTATTTAGCCATCCATCCCCACTCCATCACATCCACAAGAAAGCCACTTGTGGCCACAAGAAAAACCCCTGATGGCCGCATTTGAGAAACGCTGCCTTAGACATTTTCTGAGGACTCTAGGGGATCCAAAGACCACAGGTTGAAAACTACTGTGCTAAACAGCCTGTTACATCTTACATTTTGCTGTGACATTCAGACTAGTTTTCCCAGACCCACAGAAGAGTTCTATGTGGTTCAAAAGCTTGTCTTTCTCACCAATGGAAGTTAGTCCAATAGAAGATATTACCTCACCCATCTTGTCTCTCTAACATCCTGGAACTGACATGGCTACAACTACACTGCATGCACTTCTGTAATACGTCACAAAATACTCCATTTTAGTTTGTAAATATGTTAAGAACATCTCTGAGCAGAAAGAGAGAGTAACAAGGAGATGACCACTACTGTGGCATTCCAAGCTTTCCACATAGACAAATAGGTTATACCTAGGGCCGGCTCTAGGTTTTCTGCCGCCCCAAGCAGCAAAACAGAAAAAGCTGCGGCAGTGCGATTGCGCCGCTCTACTCTTTGGCGGAAATTTAGCGGCATGTCCTTCGCTCCAAGAAAACTGAGAGACCCGCAGCCGAATTGCTGCCAAAGGCCTGGACGTGCTGCCCCTATAGCCGCCAGAGGGCAGCCCTTTGGTATTGGCCGCCCCAAGCACCTACTTCTTTAGCTGGTGCCTGGAGCTGGCCCTGGTTATACCTTAGAAGCAACTGAGAAGACAGGAAAAGGCCAGAATGAGATTGGATCAGCTTTTATGAGTAAACTGCCCTCTCACTGGCTGGTCTTTTTAAAATGCAATGAAAACTGGTTAAACCAGCCAGATGGAGGAAAAGCTGCTCATGGACTAAGGACCTGACTTAATGTGCCCAGTCCATTTGAGGAAAAATGGGATCTAAGTGTAAAGGATAACCAGAAAACCAGCCGAAAAAGCCTAGATTAATCAACTATTCTTACCAGCAGTTCTGGATATATTTGTTCTGGTGCTTCCTTTGTGTGACAATAAATTGTCTGTGATGGTAAACAAAAAGCCCTGCTCTGTGGAATATTTTCACTGAAACCCAAAGGGCAGAAGTAATGGATGTTTCTGCCCTCAAAATCTGAAATTGTATGCAAAGTGATGCAGCAAAATGGCTTACATGACTTAATGCACCCTTTTCAGCACCAAAAAGAAATGGAAACATAGGCTCTGACCCTACAATCACTTACGCATGAGAAGAGTGCCACTGTCAGAGACTAGTCATGTGAATAAAGTTAAACACAAGTGAAAATATTTATGGGATTGAGGCCTTCAAGACCTAATTCTTTACAAGCTCCTACAAAGTAAATAGTAATACCTTGTTTCTATTTCACTGAGAAACCACTACAAGAACTTAGCAGGAGTGGTGGTGGAACCTTCATTGCTGGAAAATTTTAAATTAAAATAGTTTTATGATAAATTATGCTTTAATCAAAAGAGAATTAATTCAGAGAAATCTCAGAGCCTATGTTCTGCAGGAGATCAGACTAGAGAACCACAATGGCTGCTTCTGACTGTATCATCTATGAATAGGTTTGCCAAAGTGATATTTCAAAGCTAACTGTTTCCACATACAAAATCTGATTTTTTTTTTTAAAAAAGTTTATTTCTGATAGCTAGCTCAAAACAGCTGAACAAGTTTTGCTCCAACTGCCCCAGCACAAAAAATATCACAATAGGACAAAACAGAAGAAAACTTTTTTTCAGGCAGATATATTAACTGAAGCTGAGTGTAGTAATTACAATGGAACATAAGAGTGGAGTCTGTGTTACAAACACACATACAGGTAAGTGTAAGAAACGCTGTTGGGAAAAGTAAGCAGCACCAGAGATGTAGGAACCAGAATAAAATCCAAATAGCAAATCCACAGATATGAAAATATACACAATTGTGGAGGTGGGGGCAGCCTGCTGCAGGGATCCAGGGTGGGCACCTCTCTGCTGAGCAGCAATTGTGTGCTGGCTAGGAGTGCTACGTTATATGGGCAGTGCTGCCTGGCAGTCCGGGGGGAGGGGACTGCAGCAAAGCTACTGCTGGTTGAAGTTTGAGAGAGAAAAGGTGTGAAGGAGGAAAAAAAAGTGGGGGGGATTTTTTTGTTGCAATTTAAACGTTGTTTAAAGTTCCAATGTTGACAAACAAATGGGGACACAATAATAAAATCTACACCCCACCCAGCTTTCATCAGTGCCCCATATGTGGTCGCAACAGGCTGACCAGAGCTAAAGAGCCCCCAAGTCCAGGGTGGCTCAGCACAGGGCCTTGCCCCGCACCCAGTGGGGGCGCAGTGGGCCCCCACCAAAAGGAGGCAGGGCGGGCAGCGCAACGCTTAGTAAATCAGCCAACATCGCGCAGGGCGCGCGCCGCTTTGTCCAGCCCCGCCGGAGAGCTCCGCGTGCGTTCGAAAGGCGCAGCTTCACCCAGGGGCACGAGGACACCCCGACCGTTGGGGCAGTGCCCACGTGCCCCTGGCCTATCCCTTCCAGAGGCAAAGCCTCAGTGCCTAACGCCCACGCTCCACGCTCCTCCCTCGCGCTACATGAACTTCCGGGCTGCGTGCGCCCTCGCCGCCTTGACGTTCCGCTTGCGCGCCACGCACGCGTACGCCTCGGTTTCTACCTCGCGTTGCCGTGGGGGCGGGCTGTGATAAAGCTTGGGCATTGTGTTGCTAAGCAACCCGATCCGGACCGTGGCGACAGGAGCAGGTTGGTGTTAAAAAGACAGTAACAGTCTCCAGGGGACGAGCCCAGGGGTGCTGCAGAGTCCCCTGGCAGGGTGGGTGTTTGTATCGGGGGCTGACCACAGGAGCCACTAAGAGGGGGCAGGGAGGCCAATGGGGTGTGTGGTGGAGGAGCAGGGGCCATGGGTTGGATGGGGGTGAGGAAGCTGGGGCCAATAAGGGGGAGGGGTAATGTGTGATGGGGAGAGCAGGAGCCATTGGGTGGGTGGGAACCAGCAGGAGCCATTGGATTGGTGGGAACCAGGGGCCAATAAGCAGGGCACTGTGTGATGTGGGGAAGCTGGGGCCAGTAAGGGGGAGCACTGTGATGGGGGGAGCAGAGGCCATTAGTGAGCTGAGGAAGCAGGGGGCCAATAAGGGGAGCAGTGTGCAATGGGGAGGACAGGAGGCTGCTAGGGAAAACAGGAGCCAGTAAGGAGAGAAGTACTGGGTGCATTCAGGAGCAGAGGCCATTGTAGGCAGAGAGACTGAGGGCTTGTCTACATCAGAAAGTTGCAGCGCTGGTGAGGGAGTTACAGCGCTGCAACTTAGGAGGTGTACACATCTGCAGGGCACCACCAGCGCTGCAACTCCCTGTTTGCAGCGCTGGCCGTACTCCCGTTTTGTCTCGGGTGTAGAGGATCCAGCGCTGGTGATCCAGCGCTGGTAATCAAGTATAGACACTTACCAGCGCTTTTCTTGACCTCCGTGGAATAAGCAGGTATCCCAGCATACCTGAGGAAGCCTCTGGTAATCAAGCTGGTCTCCTTCCCCGGTTTGCTCTCGCGTTCCCCGAACCCCGAGCAAGCAGGTCTCCTTCCCTGCGGTTTGCAGGGGGGTTCCGGGAACGCGAGAGCAAACCGCGGCGAAGCTGGTCTCCTTCCCCGGTTTGCTCTCGCGTTCCCCGAACCCCGAGCAAGCAGGTCTCCTTCCCTGCGGTTTGCAGGGGGGTTCCGGGAACGCGAGAGCAAACCGCGGCGAAGCTGGTCTCCTTTCCCGGTTTGCTCTCTCGTTCCCCGAACCCCGAGCAAGCAGGTCTCCTTCCCTGAGGTTTGCTGGGTGGTTCCGGGAACGCGAGAGCAAACCGCGGCGAAGCTGGTCTCCTTCCCCGGTTTGCTCTTGCGTTTCCCGAACCCCCGAGCAAGCAGGTCTCCTTCCCTGCGGTTTGCTGGGTGGTTCGGCGAACGCGAGAGCAAACCGGGGAAGGAGACCAGCTTCGCCGCGGTTTGCTCTCGCGTTCCCCGAACCACCCTGCAACCGCAGGGAAGGAGACCTGCTTGTTCGGGGAACGCGAGAGCAAACCGCGGCGAAGCTGGTCTCCTTTCCCGATTTGCTCTCGCGTTCGCCGAACCACCCTGCAAACCGCAGGGAAGGAGACCTGCTTGCTCAGGGGTTCGGGGAACGCGAGAGCAAACCGGGAAAGGAGACCAGCTTCCCCGCGGTTTGCTCTCGCGTTCCCCGAACCTCCCTTGAAGCCGCCCAACAGCGCTGCAGTGTGGCCACATCTAACACCACTTGCAGCGCTGGTTGCTGTAAGTGTGGCCACTCTGCAGCGCTGGCCCTATACAGCTGTACTAATACAGCTGTAACAACCAGCGCTGCAAAATTTTAGATGTAGACATGGCCTGAGGGTAGGGGGAAGGGAGAAGCAAAGGCAGATGAGAAGGGAGGGCTGATTCTGTGGGAGATGAGTGGGAGGGTTGATAAATGAGGGAGGCACATGACATGAACCAGTGTGCAGTAGGGAGACTTGTGCAAAGATGGGGCTACTGTTATGGGATCTGATGTGTTTAAGGATGAGAAGGAGAAAGAGGTGGGTAGGGCAGGTGAATAGGTGGTTTCTGTAAAATGGGAATAGTCAGCAACATTTAATTTGCCTCATTCATGATTGCAAAGTTCTGTGGCCCAGGGATGGAAGGTGCTATAGAAATTCAAATGATTGATTATCATAAAAATCAGCGGTTAGAATAGCACTACACAGATGTTATACCAATTATATTAGACCAGTAAAAACCAGCAGGATCTTATTAAAGGGGACAAGACAAAGGTGCCACATTTATTATGATAACGATTTGATTTATGACTAATAACTAATATCTTAATTCTTACACACACACACACACACACCCATCAGATGTTCTGCAGCTGCTGCATAGTTACCAGTCCTGAAGATAGCTTAAGTTCATAGCTTGATTTTGTAGCTTGGGTTTGTAGCTTGTGGCGGCTAACTGGCCAGGAAAGCTGGGCACAAGGACAAGCTGGATCTCTGTTGGGCAGGCACTGATGTCCTTCCATGTTAGCAGCAGAATGTTACCCAGAGTCTCTCATCTCACCCATCTTTTTTATAGGCTTTTAGTTTGGATTCAAAGCCTATAGGTCTTGCTGTGTCACGCTGCCTCTGGGTTTAGATTGATCACCCATCAATTGCAGGCGTGACTTTCAGCCTTGAACCTGGCTTTGATTCTGTTGTTCTGTTGCCCTTTTCTTTTTAGGGTGGATGCTTCTTACTTTGTTTAGGGCTGTTGTCTAGGTCTTCAGCCGTTGGTATTTGAACTTTATCTCATCAGGACAGGCTGGGGCTGGAGGTTGATTCCGTCATCCATACATACCTCATTCACACATCTAAACTAAACTAATAAGATTACAGCAGGGTTTGCAAAAATGAAGGTTGGAGGAAGCTTTTACAAAATGGAGTGAGTGTTTTAAAATGGGGTTTGAATTACAATATGGAACATAAGTTACAGTGTAGGCAAGTGTAGTGTGGATGGTGAACAGAAGTTACATTAATAAATTAAAAACAATTTCATTTATCAGTTCTACACAGAGACTTTATAAAGAGTGATTTCAGGAGATCTTTTGGCAGTCTGGTGCACTTTTTTAAATTAGTAATTAACATGTTGCAGTAGTTAAAATAGATTTTATTATATTTTTAAATTTTTAGTTCAAAACTTGTTTTTACAATAAGAGATTCTTTAGTTAGATAGTTTTAACATATTTTGAGAAGAGGAACAGAAGGTCAATTAATCTCTGAAAAAACAAATCCTTTCAGTCCACCAAACAGATACAGCACTAGTTGGGGCAATCCCTAAAATCTCCAACGACATAACTCAGCTTTAACCGGAAGAAACCACCTCCAGGTAGGAGTAGTTCATTGTCCATGACCTTTGCAATTGTTGGCCTTGTTACTGAGCCTGTCAAAAGTGAGTGTCAGTTGTGATGGTAATTGTATGATGTCTCACTGAGCCAACTCCCATGAAAGTTAATGGAAATCTTCCTATTTTTTTCCAGTGGGAGTTGGTTTAGTTCTTGAGAGACTTGGCTTTTTAAGGGTCAATTATTAGGTAAAAAAACAGTCTTTTAATGTCCTTCCCTAAGTTATACATCAGGGGTAGGCAACCTGTGGCATGTGTGCTGAAAGCGGCACTCAAGCTGATTTTCAGTGGCACTCGCACTGCCCAGGTCCTGGCCACCGGTCTGGGGGACTCAGCATTTTAATTTAATTTTAAATGAAGCTTCTTAAACATTTTAGAAACCTTACTTACTTTACATACAACAATAATTTAGTTATATATTATAGACTTGTAGAAAGAGACCTTCTAAAAATGTTAAAATGTATTACCAGCACGCGAAACCTTAAATTAGAGCGAATAAATGAATACTCGGCATGCCACTTCTGAAAGGTTGCCAACCCCTGTTATACATAATACCTGAGACTGTTAATAGGGAACTTTTTGTTATGTCTAGTTTACTCTTCACTTCTTATCCTGTTTTTGTTTGTTTATTTCTATCAAGCTTGAGCAGTGGATGTAGGTGAGCCAGGTAATTCACTTTTGTTTATAATCAGCTTGTAGTTTATTCCATATTTAGGTGCTCTTTGTACTTGGAAAATGCTGCAGTGTTTGGACTACAAACAAGGCAAGGGAGCGTTTGGAGTATTGTTTGTTTCAACAGTTTCCACTACAACTAAAACGAAAAAATCTGTTTTTTTAAATTCATAAAAGATAGTTTTTCAAAGTGTAAATTATTGTGAAGATATGACCTGTGTCACTTTAAATATTGAGACAGCTTTCATTCCATAATAAAGAGAAGGGAAAATTATTATTACTATATAGTCTGTGCTTTAAATTCAACTCAGAAGCCAAGCAACAGCTCATGAATAGGACGCTACCAAATTCACAGCCATGAAAAACATGTCATGGACAGTGAAATCTGGTCTCTCCCATGAAATCTAGTCTTTTGCATGCTTTTACCCTATACTATACAGATTTCACAGGGAGACCAGTGTTTCTCAAATTGGGGGTCCTGACCCAAAAGGGAGTTGCAGGGGAGTCATAAGGTGATGTTAGGGGGGTCATGGTCTTGCCACTCTTACTTCTGTGCTACTGCCTTCAGAGCAGGGTGGCCAGAGAGTGATGGCTGCTAACTGAGGTCCCAGTCTACAGGCAGCAGTGCAGAAATAAGGGTGACAATGCCATGCCATGCCATGCCATCCTTACTTCTGTGCTGCTACTGGCAACAACACTGCCTTCAGAACTGGGCTCCTGGCGAGCAGCCACCACTCTTCGGCTGCCCACATTGCCACCACCACCAGCAGCGCAGAAGTAAGGGTAGCAGTACGACAACCCCCCTCTAGAATAACTCTGCAACTCCCACCCCAGCTCCTTTTTGGGTTAGGACCCCTTCAATTACAATACTGTAAAATTTCAGATTTAAATAACTGAAATCATGAAATCTACTATTTTTAAAATCCTATGACCATGAAATTGACTAAAATGGACCATGAATTTGGTAGGGCCCTAATCATGAAGCACAGGTATGAAGTGCTCCTTGTGAAATTCTCAACTCATTAAAAAGATGGCTGTACTCTATACCATTTTAAGTTTCTGAATAAGTTTATGGATGTGGTTTACAGAGAACACATTGTAATAGTCTAATTTTGAAGTGACAAAGCCATGGATGACAACCGCAATGTTTTCATTAGGTGTGCTCTGGAAATGAAATTGGCTCTTTTGACCAAGCATAAATAGAGGAAAGCAATCCTAGCTACTGATACTATCCAGAACTCTATATGAATAACTCTGGTAATGGAAGACGGATGCACAACCTCGTTGAAGGAGAATAGAACCACAATCATATCTTCTGGTTATTTTCCCCAACCTACCATTATCACGTCCAAATGATCTAGACTGAGCCTCAACAAGATTGGTTAGTCATGCTGCAGTCTTTACCCATCACTGAGGTGCACAGCTGCTTCTATTACTACAGCAGTCAAGATGGAGACAATTGTAATCCTAATGTAGATTAATGATGCCAATTCTAAAATAATAGCCTCATCATCAGGTGATTGTAGTGTGTTTTTCATTCAAATCCATAACTCACTTCTATAATGTCCAAAATAAATAGGTTAATATATATGGCAAAATCCAGTTAGTGATTCTATCACTGTAACCTTGTCTTTTCTCGTTCCACTCCTTCTCTATTATTTGTTATCACCACTCATCTTCAAGGTTCTCTTCCCCCTTTTTTTGGTGTTATCTGTCTTCCCTTAATTTTTCCATTGGTAAAACAGCAGAAGTGGGTGAGTTGTTAGGAGGGATTTGAATGTGATAAGGGAAGTGGACTTGATGGACAGGTTTGTGGGGGCATTCCAAGCACAAAGGGCAGCGGGGAAGAAGGCACAGAAATGTTTGTGAGAGGAGGATACAAAAAGCATATTGAAGGTGTAGTCATTAGTGAGCAGAAAGATTGATGGGGAGCAACACAGACACATCCAGGTCCAAGATTCAGGCAGGGGTTGTGCGACATACAGCCTTGAAGTCAAGGACAAGAAGTTTTAATTAGATGCACACCAGCACAGCGAGTAAATGGTGTCTAGTTATAGTCACGGATAAGAAGGTAGCCTTTGGCAACAGCATTTTGGATGGAATGGAACCATAAGGTTAGTATGAAGACGACCAGGGGAGGAGATTGCAGTAATGAAAGTGGGAGATGATATGGGCAGGGACAAGGAATTTGGAGGATTTTCTATTTGGGGTGGAAATGAAAGGCCAGATTTTGAATAGAGGAGGAAAAAGGCAACATGAGTTGACTATAGTCTTGATGTGGGGAGAGAAGGAAAGGGAGAAGTCAGAGACATCTCCAAATTAATTACAGGCCTACATGACAGAGGATAGTGGTATCATTAACGGTAAAGAAGATTGGAAGTAGTGGAGGTTTGGGATGAAAGATTATGAGCTTAAACTTGGCCATGCTGAGTTTAAGATAACAATAAACAATCCAATACAGGCAGTCAGGGAGGCAACAAAATATGATCTCAAAGTAGAGTTGCCAGCTGTCTAATCACACATGCCCAAGCACCCTTGCCCCACCCACTGTCCCAAAGCCCCTCCCCACTCACTCCATCCCCTTTCCTTCCATCGCTTGCTCTCCCCCACCCTCATTCACTCTCACAGGGTAGGGGGTTGGGATGTGGGAGTGGATGTGGGCTTTGGGCTGGGGCCGAGAGGTTCAGAGTGTGGGAAGAGGCTCTAGGCTGAGCCTGGGGCAGCGGGTTGGGGTACAGGGAGGAGGTGTGGGGTGCAAGCTCTGGGAGGGAGTTTGAGTGCAGAAGGGGGCTCTGGGCTGGGACAGGGTGCAGAGGGGGTATGGGGTGCTGGCTCTGGGAGGGGCCTCAGGACTGGGGCATGAGGTTGGGGGTGCAGGGCTCCTGCCAGGCAGCACTTACTTCAGGCAGCTCCCAGTCCGTGGCACAGTGGGGCTAAGGAAGGCTCCTTGCCTACTCGCTCCCGGAATCGGCCAGCAAGTCCCTGTGGCCCCAGGGGGGTGGGGGAGGAGGAGGCTCTGCGCGCTGCCCCTACTTGCATGCACCCCCCGCATCTCCCATTGGCCGCAGTTCCCAGCCAATGGGAGTTGTGGAGTTGGCACCGGAGGCAGGGTCAGCACACAGAGACCGCTGCCGGCCACTGCTGCCCCAGGCTGCAGGGACGTGCTGGCTGCTCTGGAAGCGGCATGGAGCCAGGGAAGGCAGGGAGCCTGCCTTAGCCCTGCTGCGCCACTGAACTTTTATCAGCCTAAAATCTCTCGGTTTGGCTTCAGTAGCCTCCGGGAGATAGAGCCTGATTCCAGGAGACTCCCGGGAAAATTGGCAACCTATATCGAAACAGAGTACAGGTCAGGAGTGAACAAATATACCTGAAAGTCATCAGCAAAGAGAATTCAGCTCAGTGAGCACATGAATTCAGCCAAGGATAGGAAAACAGAGGAGAAGGCTCAGAACAGAGACCTAGGTACCCAAATTGAGAAGGGGGAAAAGGAAGGAGGATGATTTGCCAACAGATGTTGAAGTAGCTTCCAGAGAAGTGTGTATGTGTCTGTCTGTGTGTGTGTCTGTATGGTGCTTATCTTAATGGGGTCCTGGTCCATGACTGGGGCTGTTAGGTGCTAACACAATACAAATAATCTAAACAGCTGATATAAGGGCAGGTTTCCAGGACAGATCCATTAGCTCCTATCCAAAAATATACTGTATACAGCATGTGCAGTACATTGGAGTTTGTGGGGGCAGAGGGGTCACAATCTACTTTTGGTTACATGGAGCTAATTTTTTCAGCACTATTGTGTGTTATGCTAACCTCTTGTTGTCCACAGGTGTAGAAAATAGTGAACATTAATTTTGTATACTTCCGCTGTACTGTCAATGAGAGTATTTCTGTTGATCAAAAACATTACTAATTCTTTTGTATTTTTGGTTTTAGAACTACAAGATATTACTAAATATGCTGTCAATTGTCCCTGTCAATGGAGTATCATTACTCTGTTTTGAAGACAAGTAGTTCATCGATGACTTCAGTTCACAGTTCTAAAAACAACTACAAGGTGCACAGGTCATATTTTATGCTAAAAGGAGTGAGCATTACAAAAAATTGAACTGAGTATAGATAGGCCCATTTAGTGTGTTAAAAGTAATATATACTTACAAGCACTTGTTTATGTTCAGGGCTCTGAAAGGCAAGATTAGCCTTGGGATTGTTTTTAATTATACTGAGGCAAAATATGTTTAGGCATGTCAAGCTTTTATAGTTCATAATGAGTTTATTGCATATAATAATTATGGGTTCAGTAATTAAAAGTTAAAAATTACTGCTATTTTATTTAATATAAACCATAAATCAAACATTTCTTTTGACTTTATAAGTTAAGATTGATGTTACTGACACATCCTAACCTTAAGTTTCATATTATGGTAATTGTATATTAGTAAGACTTCAAGCATGGGAGTTGTATATGTATAAAAATCTTTGTCAAATTAAAACATCATTGGCTAAAGGCTGAGCTTTTCTTTTTTAATATACTGTACATAATGTACACGTATGCAAGTCATTTATATTAATAATTATGGAATTTTTTTTAGGGCAGTTCCTCCAAACGAGATACTTTAGCTGTTACTGCAGTTGCTTTACAAGATCATATTTTACATAACCTACAGCTCCAGGATCTTTCATTAGCAGATCCTTTTAAATCAAAGTTAATGAATAAAAAGAACATTTATAAACCTGTGAACAAAGAGATGGTCAGAGCAGTAGTATATACTGGATTAAGAAAAAAGAGCATTCTCCACACAAAAAAGGAAGATCCAGAAAAGGAATATGTCCTTGATCCTAATCCTCCACAACTAACGTTAGGTAAACCATTATATTCTGATTTGTGTATTTTTGCATTTTATTTCAAACTTATTAGAATACAATAACTAGATGTTCTTTTCAATACTATAACTTAGCATAAAACTGTATAATGCATAGAAAGTTTATAAAAATGTCAAAAATCAAGTACTTTGGGCCTTCAGGTAAACAGTGATCATTTAAACAATGAGGACAATTTAAACTGCCATCAAAAAAGTTGAATACTTCTCACATCTGTCATATATTTGAATTTATTTTCAGTGTGACAGAGAAGGAAGAAACTAGTAAGTCTAGATGAAGAATTTTTTCATTCTAGAAACAGGCACTGTGTTCCACACTGATTTTTTTTATATATATATTTTTTATATTAGTGGTTGAAAGTACAATGCAATACAAGTATAAACAAAAACAGATGTTATTTTTAATATTGGAATGATTACATAAGATTGTGTGCAACTGTTGCTTTACCTTTTGTTTAGTAAATGATGTTTACTAGTTTGGGCATAAATTGTATGTTTTTGCAAACATTTACCCACCCCTGCCCAAACTTAAAAATGTTTGTTTTTGCGATGATCCTGGGGCAAAACCCAGCAAGAATTAACACCTGTAGTTAAATATCTACTTCACATTAAGAAGCAAACATGCAACAAGATAAAAGTCACAAAAGTGAGAGCTTGGAAACATGCCTAGTGAGCACATTTCTTTTAAAAAACCTCAGTTACTAACTTTCCATTACTGTTCTTCAAGATGTGTTGTTCATGTCCATTCCAGTGTAGGTGTGTGCTCACCCCGAGCCTGCTGCCAGAAAGTTTTCCCCCATGGTATCCCTGGGGTCGGCTTTGGTGCCCCAGGAGCCACACCTTCATAGTGCCTGTATATAGGGCCCTGCTGCTTCTCAGTTCCTTTTTGCTGGCTAACTTGGACAGAGGGGCAGGCAGGGCAAGCAGGGGATGGAATGGACATGAGCAATGCATCTCAAACAACAACAGTTACTGAAGGTTAGTAATTGTTTTTTTCTTCTTTGAGTGCTTTGCTCATGTCCCTTCCAATGTAGGTGACTCCCAAGCAGTTGCGTGGGTGTAGGGTTCAGAGTTAATTGGCACACAGATTGTAACACTGCTTGGCGAAACCTGCATCATCTCTGGCTTGCTGGGTGATGACATAGTGGGATGTGAAAGAGTGGACTGACAACCATTTTGCTGTTCGAACCAGGACTTGCGCTATGAACATTGCCGCCGATGCTTCAGCTCTTGTAGAATAGGCTGTCAATGGAGGAGCCGGGACCTTTGCTAGATCATAGCATGTTAAGATACAGTGATCCACAACGAAATTCTCTGGTCTGAGACTGGACGGCCTTTCATTCTGTCTGCAATGACTAAGAAAAGCTGAGCAGATTTCCTTTTTACGGAAAGGATTAGTGTACACATAACACCTAGCTGAAATCTGTTCCTCCTTGTTAGTATGTGGTTTCGGATAGAAGACAGGTAGGAAGATATCCTGGTTACTATGGAATTGTGAGACCACCTTTGGCAGGAAGTCCGGGTGTGGCTGCAGCTGAACTTTGTCCTTGAAGATGACTGTGTATGGTGGTTCTGAAGTAAGGACTCTGATCTTTGAGACCCTTCTGGCAGAAGTAATGGTGACCAGGAAGGCCACCTTTCAGGACAGGTAGGGCAGAGAGAACATTGCCAGCGGTTCAAATGGGGTCCTGTTAGATTTGCCAGCACCAAGTTGAGGTCCAGAGAGGGAGTGGCTGGCGTACCTGGGGGTATAGCCATTCCAATCCCTTAAGAAAACGACCACAGATCGAGTTTGAGAAAACTAACTGCCCATTCACCCATGGGTGAAAGGCTGAGATTGCAGTTAGATGCACCCTAATAGATTATACTGTTAGGCCTTGCTGTTTCAAGTGGAGTAGATAATCTGTAATGAAAGGCAGTGTTGAATGAGCAGGCAAAACCCCTTTTGTGCTGAACAGATTGAGAATCTCTTCCACTTTGCTAGGTAAGTGGTTCTAGTGGACAGTTTCCTGCTCCCAAAAAACACCTTGCAAACAGGCCCAGAGTATATCAGTTCTGCAGGATTCAGCCATGGAGCTTCCAGACTCAAGGTTCAGATTACATAGACAGCTGTGGTCCTGAGAGATCAGGCCCAGGAACGGGGGCAGGCTGATTGGCGTGTCCACCAAGAGATGTAGGAGGGTAGTGAATTAGTGCTGACATGGCCAGGCTGGGGCTGTCAGGATAGGATGCGTCCTGTCCCTTCTGACCTTCAGCAGAACTCTGTATGAGAGGCATGGAAGGAAACGCATACAAGAGATGGTCCGTCTAAGGGAGGAGAAAGGTGTCTGCGAGTGAGCCCAGGCTGTGGCTAGGAAGGAGCAGAACTGAAGACACTTCCTGTTGTGTTTTGTCGTGAATGGATCTACCTAGGGTGTTCCCCACCTTTGGGAAATGGTGCTTACAATGTCTGGGCTAATGGAGCATTCGTAATGGTTGGGAAAGGATCTGCTGAGGTGATCCACTAACTCATGCTGTGAGCCCGGAAAGTAGGAGGCTTCAAGGTGAATTGAGTGGGCTATGCTGAATTCCCACAGTCGAAGAGCTTCCTGGCATAGGGGAGAGGATTGTGCTCTGCCCTGCTGTCGTGTTGTGTGTAAGGATTGACATGCCCATTGCCCTCCGAGTGGGTTTGGAACACCTGGCAGGCGAGGGGCACTGCCCTCAGTTCCCTCACATTGATGTGTAACGACAGCTCCTTCGGGGACCAGAGGCCCTGAGTTCTGTGGGTCCCCAAATGAGCCCTCCATCCCATTGTGTGATGAGAGACATTGATGACTGGGTCCTTGAGAATGGGATTCCTGCTGCACATACTGACCGCAGGTCTAGCCACCAAAGAAGGGTTGCAATCATGGACAGAGGAAGCGATACCACCCTGTCCAAATGGTGTCAGCCCAGGGCATATGCTGACGCCAGCCAAGGCTGGAGAGATCTGAGCTGTAATCTCACATGTTATACCACATAGGTGGATGATGCTATATGACCTAGGAGCTTTAAGCAGTTTCTTGATGGGGTGATTCCTCAGGCTCTCTCTGAGTGCCCCAAGTGCTCTGAACAAGTTTTCTGGGAGAAAGGCTCTGGACTAGATCGACTTGAGGACTGTTCCAGTTCTATCCTTTGAACTGGGGAAAAGGTAGATTTCTGCATATTTATCAACCGCTCCAGGTCCTGTATTATCTGGAGGTTGACTGTATTATCTCCACATCTGCCTCCATCTGGGCCTTGGATCGACTTTTGATCAGCCAGTTGTCAAGGTAGGGGTAGACTTGAACTCCTTTTTTCCTCAGGAAGGCTGCGATGACTGTCAGGCACTTCATGAAAACTTGAGGGCTACTGACAGGCTGAATGGGAGCACAGTAAATTGATAGTGCTTGTGGTTCACAACAAATCATAAGAACCTTTTGTGTCCCTGAAATATCACAATATGAAAATAGCAAAGAATTCTGTGGCACCTTATAGACTAACAGACGTTTTGGAGCATGAGCTTTCGTGGGTGAATACCCACTTCCTCAGATGCATGTAATGGAAATATCCAGGGGCAGGTATATATATGTGTGCTAGCAAGCAAGCTAGAGATAACGAGGTCCGTTCAATCAGGGAGGATGAGGCCCTGTTCTAGCAGTTGAGGTGTGAAAACCAAGAGAGGAGAAACTGGTTCTGAAGCTCAGCAGTTTCTCTTTGAAGTCTGGTCCTGAAGTTTTTTTGCTGCAGGATGGCCACCTTAAGGTCTGCTATAGTGTGGCCAGGGAGGTTGAAGTGCTCTCCTACAGGTTTTTGTATATTGCCATTCCTAATGTCTGATTTGTGTCCATTTATCCTTTTCCGTAGAGACTGTCCAGTTTGGCCGATGTACATAGCAGAGGGGCATTGCTGGCATATGATGGCGTATATTACATTGGTGGATGTGCAGGTGAATGGCCACACTATAGCAGACCTTAAGGTGGCCATCCTGCAGCAAAAAAACTTCAGGACCAGACTTCAAAGAGAAACTGCTGAGCTTCAGTTCATCTGCAAATTTGACACCATCAGCTCAGGATTGAACAAAGACTGTGAATGGCTTGCCAATTACAGACCCAGTTTCTCCTCTCTTGGTTTTCACACCTCAACTGCTAGAACAGGGCCTCATCCTCCCTGATTGAACTGACCTCGTTATCTCTAGCTTGCTTGCTAGCACGCATATATATACCTGCCCCTGGATATTTCCATTACATGCATCAGAGGAAGTGGGTATTCACCCACGAAAGCTCATGCTCCAAAACGTCTGTTAGTCTATAAGGTGCCACAGGATTCTTTGCGGCTTTTACAGATCCAGACTAACACGGCTACCCTCTGATACTTGACAATATGAAAATATGCATCCTTCAAGTTGAGAGTGGTGTACCAGTCCTCCAGATCCAGAGAAGGGATAATGGAGACCAAGGAGACCATGTGGAATGTCAGTTTCTTCATGGATCTGTTGAGGTTTCGTAGGTCCAAGATCGGTCTGATTAGGACCCCCAATCCCTTCACTCCAGTGGAACCTCTTCCACTGTTCCTGCCCTTTGGAACAACTTGCACCTCCTGATCTAGAAGTTGCTCGTGAAAGGGGTCCCTAAAGAGGGATGGGAAGGGAGGGTGGGAAGGAGGGGAACAACTGAATTGAAGGGTGTATTCTATTTCTATCTTGTATAGCACCCAGCGATCTGAGGTAATTTGGATCCATGCCCGATAGAAGTGGACAACTGGTCAACAAAAATAGGGGAAATTGGATCCACATATTGTCCTGGTACATCATCCCTGAGTGTCCCATCAAAAGGCTTTCTTAGATCCCAATGATTGTCTCGGGGTGGGGGAGGAGGGGGGCAGGCACTGGGACATATGAGGACTCCGACAAAAACCTCCTCTTATAGCCTCCACTCTTCCTGCTATAGTCTTGTCTCTACTATGGCGGATAGAAGCAGGCCAATGGTTGGGGCTCATGGTAATTCCTGGTGGGAGCTGGTGTATGCAACCCCAGGGATTTCAGGGTGGTCGTAGACTCTTTCAGACTATGCAGCTTCAAGTCTGTTTGCTCTGAAAAGAGTAACTTGCCTTCAAGCAGAAGGTCCTGCACTGTCTGCTGCACCACACAGGGCAGTCCCGAGGACTGAAGCCATGAATTTCTTCTCATAACCATAGCCAAAGCCATGGATCAGGCTGAAGAGCCTGCCGTGTCCAAAGCTGCTGAGAGGGATGCCTTTGCCACCAATTTCTCCTCTTCAACAAGGGCCAAGAACTCATCCCTAGACTCCTACAGCAAAAGCTCCTTGAATTTTGCCATTGTGCTCCAAGAGTTGAAATCATACCAGCTCAGGAGCACTTGCTGGTTTGCGATCCAGAGCTGGTGGACACCAGTTGAGTACACTTCCTGCCAAAAAGGTCTAATTTTTTGGCATCTTTGGCCTTGGGAGTTGGCCCTAGCTGATCTTGCCATTCCTGCTCATTTGCAGCTGAAAATACCAACAAGCCTGGTGGGTGTTGGTATGTGTACAGGAATTTATACCCCTTGGGAGGGACAAAGTACTTTTTATCCATCCTCTTCGCAATAGATTGGAGGGACACAGGGGTCTGCCATAAGGCCTTGATGGAGTCCAGAATGGCATTGTTCAAAGGCAGAGCCAGCCGAGATAGCCCTGAAGCTGCTAAAATGTCGACCTGAGCATGGGATGATTCAGAGATCTTGACCTGGATACCCAGGTTCTGGGTTACCCTCCTGATGAGCTCCTAGTGCACCCTGTTGTTGTCTGGGAAGACTCTATACTTGTTCCAGCCATCTTCTCTTTGGAAGAAGAGGAAGAGGAATGAGGCATGGGGCTTTGTTCCTTGCCCTCTGCACTGGATGGGTCCCATGGGGCTGGGTCTTGCAGTTCAGTACTGGGATTGGCATCGAGGCCTGGTCCCTGCTCCAAGGGAGGTAGTGAGGGAGTTCTCAACCCCAATGCAACGGAGTAGGACCTCGTGGACTGTGGACCCTGGACTGGCTGAAAAGTCCAGGCATTCCAAAATGGCCACTGTAATTTCATCTGCCACTGCACTGGTGACCAGGTCATTGGTGAAATGCCATGGCTCATCTCAGTCATTGGGTATTGTTGGTTGGAGTGGTGTCTGCTCCTGCATGAGACATATGACTCCACCTCAGAATCTGACTCCGAGGAGTCATTTCTCAGCGACCAGGGTGAGGTGATGCCAACTTGTGTTGGTGAACGGTGCTGGGAGGAAGGAGACAGGCACTGCCCCTTTTGATGGCATCTGGGGTCTCGGTGATACAAAGGTCCTTGCCTCCGGTGCCACCGCAGTCAGCTCCTGAGTAGCTGGGGATGGCGGTACCAGGAGTGACAGCAACTCCCTCACTGCCTCTAATGCCTCTGGCATGGACGGAAGCACCAGGGCTGTCAAACTCTGGTGGCTCTCCCTTGGCGGAGTGTCCAACGGCGCCTTTACTGGGGCCGGAGTCAGTGGTACCATGCGCACCGCTGGCATTTCCGAGTGGCCCAACACAGGTCACACTCTATCAGTATCTCTGTGCCCTGCAGACCTTGGGATTGGGGAATCTCCCCTGATCAGTTTTTCTCTGCTTGTTTCTTGGCACCGTCAATAGAGAGTGGTGCAGAGAATCCCATGCTGGCGTTGCTGTCCTCGGCACTAAGGATGAGTGTCGGTGCCAGGCCATAGACAGAATCTTTTCTTGGCTCCAGAGAAGCGGAACGGCGCTGCACATCCTTTAGAGACTGTGGGGCACTTCTCACTGAAGCCAAAGTACTTGGTGCTGAGTCTTTGTGACTCAGCTCCGAAGCGCTGCCTCCATAAGGATGCTTGAGTCTGGTGTCGCTGTCCTCCTTAATTCTGGGCCTGAATCCCTTGCAAATCCTGCAACACTCCTGCATGTGGGCCTCCCTCAGATACTTAAGGCAGCTGGAATGTGGGTGACTAACCAGTATTTGCTGATGGCATGACACACACGGCTTAAATCGTGGGGACCAAGACATACCCTAGCACGATGGAAGTGCTGACCCTGTTAAATGGAGTCCACTACCAACTATACTAACTGTGAGGACACGACTTCAGGGAGCACCAGAGCTGACCTGACAGATATCACCAAGAGAAAAATGTTTCCGGCGATGGAATTCAGAGCAAGCACAAACCTACTTTGGATTGGACATGAGCAAGCACTCAAAGAAGAAATATTTCTTTATTATAATACAATTTTACAGTGGCAATAAACGTTACTATAAAAATGCAGCAAGTATATTAGCAGACTAACAGCCATGATGTCTTTCCCAACCATTAGTTTCAGAGATCCCCTTGCTAAAGGATTCTACAGCATTCTTACCATGAAACATTTCTTTTGGTTTCCCTGTCTTTCCTTGGGCACTCAAGGGCTGGAGCACCCATGAAAAAAATTAGCAGATGCTTAACACCCACTGGCTGCCAGCTCCCCCACTTCCTCCCCAGCATCTCCTGCCCACCGGAGGCTGCACCACTCAACTCTTCCCCCTTCCTCCTACTGCCCGCTGCAATCAGCTGTTTCACGGTGTGCAGGAGGCTCTGGGAGGAAGGGGGAGGAGCGGGAATGGGGCACACTCAGGGGAGGGGGCAGAACTGGGTGGGAAGAGGCGGGAAAGAGGTGGAGACTTGGGAGAAAGGGTGGGGTGTGGGCAGGGTCTGGGGCAGAGTGGGGGTGGGAAGACGCAGGATGGCGTGTGGGCTTTGGGGATAGGTGGGGGTGGGACGTGGGTCAGAGTGGGGGGTCTGAGCACCCCCAGGGCCTATGCTTCCTTTCCCCCCAAAACCTCTTGACTAGACTTTTTTTTTTAAAAAGACACAGACCTTCCCCATCAAGATCTTACAATATAGTGAGATAAACCCCACTCATTCTGATATCAGAGGGGTGGCCGTGTTAGTCTTGATCTGTAATAGCAGCAAAGAATCCTGTGGCACCTTATAGACTAACACGTTTTGGAACATGAGCTTTCGTGGGTGAATACCCACTTTGTCGGATGCATGTTGAAAGCTCATGCTCCAAAATGTCTGTTAGTCTATAAGGTGCCACAGGATTCTTTGCTGCTTTTACACTCATTCTGATTTACTCTCTCTTTCTGGAAATGCCTAAAGACCTCAGTGAAGGTCACATTGCCATTGGGGTAGCTGCTATGCAGACACACATGTCCGTATTCTAAAGAATTTACAATTCAAGACCCTGACTCTGCAACGAGATCTACACAGAATCAATAGGATGCTGTACTGGCACAATGGTCTGCCTATATGGCATCAGTTGCAAGGTCAGGCCCTAATTTCATAGAATAATAGAAGTGTAGAGCTGGAAGGGACCTCGAGAAATCCTTCAGTTCAGCCCCCTGCATTAAGGGAGGACCAGCTAAACCTAGACCATCTCTGACAGGTGTTTGTTCAATCTGTTCTTAAAAACCTCCCTGCGAAACTTACTCCAAAACTTAACTACCCTTATAGTTAGAAAGTAGATCCTAATATCTAACCTAAATTGCCCTTTCTGTAGTTTAAGCCCGTTACTTCTTGTGCTACCTTAAGTGGACATGGAGAACCATTGATTGATTGCCATCCTCTTTATAACAGCCTTTAACATATTTGAAGATTCATCAGCTTCCTGCAGTCATCTGTTTTCAAGACTAAACATGCCCAGTTTTTTTAACCTTTTCTCAGAAGTCAATTTTT